>NC_142525.1:32810716-33110716 GCF_964205215.1 Stylophora pistillata
ATAAGTCTTTAGCTTACATACTCTTATCCTAAATTGCTTGGTACCCTGTAAATGTGGAAATGTGGAAATATGCAATTGTGCAATTGATTCTTAAGCGCATTCTTTTTTATCTTAGCTTGGCAGTCTGGAAATGTGGACATATGGAAATATGCAAGTAGGTTTTAAGTTTACTCAAGCACTTTTATCAGAACTCTCTCCTCTGGAAATGTGCAAAAATGCAAATAGGTCTTTAGCTTATGCCCTATTGTATGAATTTTGCAGTCTGGAAATGTGCAGTTGTGGAAATCTCAAAATAATCAAATATGCAAATAGGATTTCCACATTTCCAGACTACCAATTAGTTAAAGTTAGATTTGAGTACGCTAACTGAAAAAGACATTGCATATTTCCAAATTACCACATTTTCACATTTCCAGACTACCAAGTTAAGATAAAGGTGAGTAAGCTAAAGACTTATTTGCATACTTCTAGATTTCTACGTTTCAAAATTTCCACATTTTCCAGCCTACCAACTGAAGTTAAGAGAAAAGTGAGTAAGCTTGAGACTTATCTGCACAATGTTTACACAGTCAGTTTTTAAATTCTAAAAAATCTAACTAGTGTCGTGGGCACAATTCCAAATCGCACATTTTCACTTTTCAAAATTATTCTAAAGTGATTAATCTTATGTGCAGCACATTTCATGGTGATGACGTGTTCTGGGCTCTTCTACCCCAATTAAAAGCCATGAATTAACTCGTATCAAGTTTGTCTCAACATCCAATCAGACTCCATATGAGTGCAAGTGTACCTATTATTGTTTTAGCCTGCTGGTGCCTTGCACAGATATGGCGCGTCACTGTTTACAATTAAAATGTTCGGTACTCTTACCTTGTTTTGGTAATTTTTATGTTTTCATCCTTAAGAAGAAAAGAAAGCTGACCATAGCTATCCCACCAGTGCGGTTCCTATCACACAGGGTATCTATCGTCCTCAGCTTCCATTCTCTAAACCATCTCTTAGGCTAATACCCACTCAAGCTTTCTCCGCATGTTTTCATACTAAAAATGAATCAATTCTCATATAAAATTTATGAATGCAATTTGGGCTTTTTCTTTTCTTCTTCTTATTCAGTTTTCCAAATAGTAGATAATTTGCAGGTCTTTGGAGACGCTCTTTTTGCTAAATCTAGCCATACTTACATAATTAATTTCTCTGTTTATTGTATTGACACCATCCTTATGTTGGAAAGATAATTTTGTTTCTGCCACGCATGCCCCAAATGCGATTTTGAAACTGAATTGCATAAAGGATAATTTCAAAGTTGAGTGAATCTGAGTGTATGAAAAACGATAATCTGAGGCAGAACAAGAATGTCTTAGTTATAGAAAAAACATATTCTCATCCCCGAGATACAGCCCCCTAGCTCCGTACTTCTGTTAACTTATTAATTAATTTTTCCGTATTTAACTCAGCACGTATTCGTCATGGATGACAATGCTAGAATGGGCGTACCTGATTAACAGCGTGCGCAGTAAGGATTCACAACAGCGACGCCTAGAATTTGGTTTGGTTATTTATTTTCGTTTTTTTCTTGATAGAATCAAGAGGCCCTGAGGAAACAGATGGTTCCGTGATGAACAAAACTGAGCATGTATGGAGTCCTGACAAAGCTACCAATTCTCTTTGTCCCAGTAGTGAATATATAAGAAGTCCATGGGTGAATAAACTGGGGCAATATCCTTCTACAAAAAGTACGTACCGTGTTAGGATCAGTCCACTTAAATTTTTCATTTGATAATTTTTTTCCACAGCGTAGATCGACACTTTCGAATTCTGAGTTTGTTTTGAGTACTTGTTGTTTCTGTTTCATTTGAAATTGTTGCTTTTTCTTCTTAGGGTGGGTTAACGACTTGTCTGGTGTCAAAAATTGCCACCAGAGAGACTATTTCTACTTAGAGAGGTATAATTAAAACTCACAAAAAAAGTGTTTTGCTAAGTTTCAACTTAAGCGAAAATTTTTCAAAAAAAAGCTTTAAGTATTTTGCTCACTAAATTTTGCTATCTGGATCTTGGGAGCTAAAGTTTTAAATTTGACTCAAAAGTTTCCTCTCATTTAATTTCAGGGCACATGACGATTGGCTTAACGACAATAACCAGGCCTAATGGAGTACATTATCTTTCCGAAACGATCCAAAGTTTGCTGGACAGCATGGATGAGGAAAACAGAAAGCAGACATTTATAGTTGTATTTCTCGCAGACTTTGACAGGGGAAATAAACAGATCATAACGACTAACCTGTCAAAGCTCTTTCATAGAGAAATCGAAGAAGACATCTTGCATGTGATCGAAACATCGCCAAAATATTACCCCCAGCTTACGAACCTTAAGGAGAAATTTGGAGATTCAAAGACCAGAATCTACTGGAGATCAAAACAGAACATAGATTTTGCATTTCTGATGTGTTACTGCCACGAACTTTCTAACCTCTACCTTCACGTCGAAGATGACGTCAAAGCATCTCCGAGTGTATTTCATAAGCTGCAAGGATTCATTTCGTCGCAGAGGAAACCTTGGCCAATGCTGGACATTTCTTACATGGGTCATACTGCAAAAGTTTATCACTCAGAGGATCTAAGGAGCATTGCATCTTATTTCTATCTTTTGTACGCTGAAATGCCAGGTGACTGGTTGATAAGATATTGGCGACTGGTTAAAGTCCCAGAGAATGCAGGATTTATTTTACCAGCGGCTTCTCTTTTTCAACACCATGGTGTACATTCCTCTCTACAAGAAAAGAGTTGGCCAGTCAACAAAACTTACGATAGATACTTTGATGTCTATGATCACAAGTACTGGGGAAGAAACCCCTCAGCAGAAGTGTCTTCGTCGATTACGCCTAATCAAGGGAAACCTCAAGATGCTTACAGAAGTGGCCTTGGATACTTTTGGGGAAGAAACGTCAAGCAAGATGACCATGTAACAGTGCGCTTTAATTCTGCCGTTAATGCAAGCAAAGTATTTGTGGATACAGGCTCAAATCTAGCCATGAAAGATTTCCTCAGGTCTGGTGTTTTACAAGTAAGCTTTGTCTCTGGGACAAACTCGTCATCCTGTGGAAAGTTTGACACTGTTGTCCCATTTAAAGACGGTAGAGCCCAAGCTATTTTTAACAAAATGATCTATTGCTTACGAATTTTGGTTACTAAGGATCAAAATGAGTGGCTTTTTCTGAGGGAAATAAACGTTTGGGAAGCGGAACGATTAGCAAATGTAAATCTTTAAATTTTAAAAGCTGAGTAATAGTTACGTAATAGACTTGAAGGCGAAAGAGCGTTTAAATTTTGTCATTAAAATAAGCCTGCTGTATACATAACGATAAATTTGAAAATGTGAATCTACAAACTCTTCAGACCCCGGTTGCTCGTTGGTTGGATAACGCTAGCGCTATCCACGGGATAAATCTTTATCCGGTCGTGGATAGCGCAGTACGTTTTGCTATCACTTACCCGCGCTGGATAGCGATTTATTCTTTGGATAGCACTCTTCACCCTTTATACGAATGGGCCCAGAAGTACATGTGCACGTCTCAGCGTCGTTCCTTTGACTTCTTTACCTTCGGTCTCGGCAATAGCGAGGAAACTGAAGTGGTTATTCAGTGATAAAACGATTAGTTAATGACTAGTTTGAGTGTGAATCTACTAGTGGTCTATCAAAGATGCTAAAGCCTGATTGGTTACCCTTACTCACAGTCTATTAGGTGTTGGACCATGGATAATCTGTAAAGTGATTCGCCTGACAGCGTGCAGTTGTTAACAAAACAAAAGAGAAAAAGAAAACGTTAGGCTGTCTTATGTTTTTTGCAGACTAGTAGATTGATGCTAAAACAATTTGATTACAGTGGCTCTCGATTTCTACGCCTCCGGCTCGCGATTTACATACTATTCTTGTTTTTTCCTAGCATCCCAAGTGGGTTATTACCCGATAACTCGATAGAAATGCGGTCCATTGCTTTTTGGCAATAGAATTGGCGAAAGAAAGTTCCGTCTATTGCTTAAAAAGCTATTGCACATGGGCTCGCCGTCGCAATGAGGAGCACGCAATCCATATGTTAAATCGACGGTTGTGTCATGGAAGTACCATTTAGCGAGGGAATAATTAAGATGTTTGGTGCTTTTTCTTTATTCAATAGTTGTGTTTCTGTTCAGACGAGTGCTATGTTGTTCAAACTGCGTTGTGACCTTTTGGATTCGGGAGTATAATTTAGGAAATATATTTTACGAAAGCAGGCATATATAGGATCAAAGAGAATTTCTTTGTGTCCGCTTTTATATAAGGCTACGTAGACATAAAAAAAAAAAAAACTTCTAGCAATTTCTCAGTTGTTGTTGCAAAACAAAGTTTCTGTTTGTAAAAATACTGAATTTCGTATTTGCATATTTACGGTCAATCCACTTTCGCCATGTTTGAAATCTATGCTTATACCTAGCGACTAGTTGTAGCCTCCTCAGACCAATCACAGAACAGCATTTCTCATACGGTTGACATCCTGTAATGGCAGCTTCTGATCTCATCACATATGTTCCATACGTAGGCAATACAGTGTGCACTTCCCAGTCACACCATAAGGCTGACCACAACTCGCTGGCGGAATCACCGTCAGGATGTACAAAAAGCTTATAAACCCGGGTTAAACAAGAAATCCGTACTTTTGTAATCTTTTGAATTTTGCTCAAATTGGCGTGGCTTGGAAATGAAACACGCATGAAATCAAAGTAATAGGTAACAAATAGTAACGAAATACGGAAACTAACACACACAAAAAACACTTTAGGCAGAACGAGAATGGTGCGTAAGTTAGTCATCTCTGCGTAACAAAAACGATGTCTGCATTACACCGTAATTTGCATGACTACTCACTCAGAATAGGCGTCGTGTTTTTGTTCTGAGATTGTTATTTAAGCAAGATTATGTCACCATGACATCTAAACAAAGTTCAACTAAGAGATAGTTGACCCAGAATGCTCAAGTAGAAGTTTCTGGCAGATGTCTTTATCGAGTTTTCCTCTAAATGCCGTCTTATTTTGTCGCGAAAAATTCCCACCCTAAAGTTTTGCGTGAAAATAACATCACTGAGACCCGCCTTCCCTTGTGGGACAATTTTCATAGCTGCGGTAGCATTAGCGTGGTTAGCGTTTCGGTTTTTACAATAACAAGCATAGCTTTATAAAAACAGCGTTTGAAAAGAACATAGTATTATAAAAGCAAGTTTCGATTAAAAAAATGTTTTTTGTTTGTATATTGCATACATTTCTGTAGCTCATGCAACGTATGACACGCAAGGCCAAACACCGCGAAAACTATTTGCTGCGCAGTGAATTCTCTTCATTTATTCGAATAAATCTGAATTCCCTTCAACTTTAGGGTCAAGAAAACTTGTTGCAGGTATAGTTTAGATACATTCCACAGAAATCGCGTCAGAAACAAGATTGGTTATCTCTTTTATTTGGTCAAGTATTCTCAAACAAAGCCCTTTCTTTCTCGTTCATAAATAGAGTTCAACTGCACATACATTTTGACTTGTATTCTTGTCAATGAAGCCCTCAACTTGCAAGTAATCTGCACATATATACTTGCAATCTTCAATTCTGCTCAAACTCAAAAATGAGATTTTATGACCAGAATGTCATCAGTTGAGCTCAAACAAGGACAAGGGAACTTTGACTACAAATGTAAGGTGCTGCAATAGAATTATAAGTTAATAACACAAACGATATTTTCTTCACTTTTGTTCAGAAAGTAGCCCACTAATTGATAAACTTAACCTTTACACAAAGTGTCTTCATGTTTAAGCCATAATTAAATACTGTATGTAGTAACTTGCCCTTACACAGTGTCTTCATGTTTAAGCCATAATTAAATACTGTATGTAGTAACTTGCATGAATCAAATTAAGTCTGAAATAAGAATCTACAGCATTAAGCTTACTTTAGAATCAGTCTACAAAGCAATACGACAAAATGTGAAAAAAAATAAATGTTTCCCCATTTCCTTACATCAGCAGGCACCAGCAGGCTTACCCCCCACACAGTTTCAAATAAATTTTACAACGTAAAGGCTACTGATGAGAATTTTTTTATAAAAAAAAAAAAGAGCTTTTCAAGTTCATGATCATATCTTAAGTTCTCGTGACCATATACTGTGTGATTCAGATACTTTGCAGAGAAATTAGATGCGAGTTACTCTTCAGAGTTAAAGGGTGATAAGACAACTGAGGGAGTCTGGGGAAAAGACAAAGTGTATGGTCTCAGAAAATAGACATTATATAGACATTGTTCCATGGAATGTGGGCACGAACAATGTTTAATAAATGAACAAGTAAGCGCAGCAAAGGAGTGAAGTTTTTGATGCATTGCAATGAGTCAATAAAAATCATTCAAGCAGTTTTAATGGTATGTTTTTATTTCATACATACTGAGATTTTTTCTTACTGACCGACACATTTCAAAGATTGGAAGAAAAAGACTGTGAAAATACATCATTCATCCAATCAGAGACACTGACCAGTCCTTCAAATCTTAGCATGTATGAAATAAAATATAATACTAAAGGCTCGACACAAACAGTAGCCAACTAGCCATCAGTTTTGGCTGGTGGTTTTGGTTTTTTACAAACCAGTTTGGCTAGTAAACAAACTGAAATTGTTGTAACATCTAAGATGTCACTGGCCACTTGACTAGTAAGTTGAAAAGTTAGTGTCAAGCCCTGAATACTGACGGAAAGTTTTACAAGTTTATCATTTCAACAAAACAACCACACATTGTTTAAAAGTTAGGTGGAACTTGAAGAATTTATGTAAGAAATGGTTAAAAAAAATGTGCACTTCTCAATAACATGCAAACTATGAATTACTTTCCAAGATGCATCTCAAGAAGAAAGCATGTTCCTGAAATGTAATTAAAGGATGTCTATCCATTTTCATTTTGGGTTTTCAGTTTCTTCTCTGCCATTTAAGATGGCCTTCTTTATGTCAAGACTGAGGGCACCATAATACTAGATTGCAAACTTGACCATTTGACCTGAGAGTTTGCATATTACTGAAACATGCCAAAAGTTGTACTGCACAAATCAGTTTACAGAACTATCACTGAAAAATAATGGTGCCATCATTTTAGAGTGTATATAACTCCAAGGCTGTGCTATTATGTTATTATTTCACAAGGACTTTTTCAATGTCCTTTTTAATGTCAAGAGGTGAGGTGGTTGGAGCATATCTCTTTACAGGGACTCCATGCTTATCACAAAGAAACTTTGTAAAGTTCCACTTGATGTTGTTTGTTAGTGTTCCCTGTTTTGCATTTTTCAGGAAGACATAGAGAGGATCTGCATTTGATCCATTGACGTCAATCTTGCCAAACATGTCAAACTCTACACCATAAGTACCAACAAACTCCTTGATTTCACTCTCAGTGCCAGGCTCTTGTCCTCCAAACTGATTGCAAGGAAAAGCAAGAATACGAAGACCTTGCTCAGCATACCTTGAAAATAATCGAAAAAAAAAATGACTGGGTTAAATGTTGAACACCTCTAACAAAAGGTCAATTTACTTTCTCTTACACTAGGAGAGACTAGCATCTAATTTCTCTGTACAATGACGCCCAGAAATTACACATTAAGGTCACAAGAATTAATGAAATGATCACCAACTTAAATTCTCCTTGTCAGCACCTTTGGAAATGTCTGGAGAACAATATGGAGAATATGCAGACTGATGTTACGGTGTTGACAAGAGTTCTTTTCATATTTAAATGCTGAGCCATTATGAAGTTTATTCTCTTGTTACTTTACACCATACTCCTGCTGCTAAATTTGGCAAGATTTCCTTATGCGTAGAGTGTCGCAAAGAAACCTTCATAGATAGTCTTTATGAAATGGAATGCATAATTAATGTGTTGGGGTTATATGGAAATCTTTCCCTATATTTTCTAACGAAAACGGTATAAATCCTGATATCCATACAGTTGCAGTACACCAACAGACCCAAATCCACTTGCATTATATCAAGCTTGGGTTGACTGTGCGCATACCGAGCCAACATTGGCCCTGTATTCTTCAGTCGCTTTAGCAAACATTGATCGACTTAGCTGCTCAAGTCCAGCAACCGTCCCCCCCAAACAATTGGCAGAACTACAGTGTGGTAAAATAAAATGAAATAAAAGAGCAATTCAGCTCAAATGTAGTCCAAAACAATAAAGATTGCGCTAATTCACAATAATAATTTTGACCCATTGGAAAACTTTTATTTGTTGCGTGCAGCTGAACCATTAACTAAAATGTTCGTTAGATTAAAACTGTAGCTTGGGAAAGTGCAAATCAGTTCCATAAGAAGGCCCTCTTTTACGGCTAAATCAAATCACGAAACACGTGTACAACCGAAAATCTAAATCAAATTAAGGGAGAGTTAGAGAAACTTACGAGGTGTGCAGCTCCTGTAGCTGAGCATAGTTCTTCTTGGTAAAACCTCATTTGGACGCTACGTTGACGATGAGCGTCACAAATCCTTCGTACTTCGACAGTTTTACAGGGTTGCCATCTATATCTTTTACCTCGAAGTCGAGAATTGTTGTGTGTTCCTTTGCTTGCGCCATCTTTGCACCGTACAAAATCCCGACAGAACTAAGCGAGAAGCACGCGTATTTCACCAACCTCGAATTCAAACACCGACCCTTGGTACAAACAAGCAGTTGTCTGCTAATATGACGAAACATATGCTATCTTTGAGGATGACTGATAGATCACGAGTCAAAGTTTGTCTTGCACCATGAGCCGAGACAGCCGAGACGCAGAGACAAATAGAGTGGATGGGTAGAACTCGTGCCCAGAGCTACTCGTCCTTTAAATCCAGAAATGGTAAGGACTCTGGGAAGAAAATGAGGAACTATTGGGATATTTGGGCAGATATTTGTAGGAGTTAATTTTTGTTTGTTTCTTTGTTTTTGAACAGTGAGCAAGATTCCAGCACTTTGAATTCCGATTTGGTAACCGTTTCATTCGCCGTCACTGGACTTCATTCACCCCCACCAAGACACTATTCCATCATTTTAGTAATTTCCGTACTTAAGAACATCATTTGCCGGCGTTTGCCAACATTTACTACCACGACACACCGACTGTCGTCGTCAGTCGCCAATCGCCGTCCAAACGTATGAGTTTAATTCACGAAATTGCCACCATTTCAGTGGTTCGCACGCGTAATTTCCTTCATTTAGTTTACAGACCAAATCCCTTGAAGGATGCTCATCGCTCAAGTATGGCCACTCCATGGATAGAAAATTCGCCAAAAAAAATTAAAAACAAAAAACAGTTTAGGGAAAGTAAACGCTTCAACTACGGAAGATCTTTGCGAATACAGCAGTACACGAAATAAGTTTAAAAATAATAGTTTTATTTACAACATCTGAATACAATTTTGCTTTTCAATGCCATTGCAAAGATACGAATAGCTTATCATTCGATCGAATCAAAGAATATTTACAATCATAGCACACCACAGGCATGTACAGCATCATGTCATAATCGGCTGTCTATTTTCTCTTTGAATCGTTTCAGTTCCTTGGCTATAGTCTTGTTGCTTCCCAGACTCTCTCCTCTCGCTTGAGAAGTAACGTCGGTTCGTGTCTTCTTTTCTTTCGTTCGTTCTTCGGGTCGTGTTTCGAAGAGTTCTTGAGTGATGGCCGTCTGTTTCAGCGAAGCTACCCGAACTTCGTTGTACTTCGTTTGGACCTAGAGGAATTAGAAACAGTAAAGTCAATTTTTACAACTTTACAAAGCTTGATTCATACAAAATAAATAAGCCTTGACTGACAAAACGACTGCTTTTCAGGAAGATAACGTTTCATAATTTATATTCCAAAAATAAATGTAAATTTTCTTGCTTCGCAGAAAAGGCCTAGATGAACACAATGCGCGATTTACATGAACCAGTGTGAGGGTGAGTGAGGGGGACGAATATTTTTCGCATAGAGAAATACTCGAAAAAATATTTGAAAACTAAACAAACCTCATTCAAGAGCTTCTTAGCCTCACGATATTCTTGTTTAAGCTTTGGATCCTTCTTTAAATCTTGGAGAGCAGTTTCTAAACAAAACAAACCATATATGCCAGTGATTACTAAGACTAGATGTTCTTGACCGCACGCTTATTAAACGTCTCTCCGCACGCCTCTCTATTAAACGTGACTTCTTTGACGTATTTTTTCTCAGACCTATAAAGATTAGTTAATCAAAATCGGGGAAAGATTGCCATAAAATACTAACCTAGGTTGGACTCTTTGGTCTTGGACTGGACTCGCATCTTGTCTAGAATTCCCCCTAGTTCTTCTACTTTGCTTTGCCGAGACTTCGTTCCCGTTGATGTTGATACCGTCTGTAAAATGCACAAATAACATACAGTGTTAGGGATGTCCACATTTTGTACAGATAATCAAACAGGAAGACGCTGTGGTAATAATTTTCCGTGAATAATTCATTCATTCGCTAAAAACGGTGCACATGTCATTTGTACAGCCTGGTAAGAAGGTTTGAACTTAACTCAACTGAAAAAGTATCCAGCTGGTTGCAACAAATGACACCTCCACAACATCTTATATGATAGAGAGGAAGATAATGGTGAGCATGCCCCACTGTCACAGTCAACTCCTCAATAAATGAGTGTTCAATTATCCATACTCGGTTCTCCATTCTCGGTATCAATCAAACTGGATTCTTGATCCTCGATTCTCGTGAGCATCAAAAACATATTGAGAAGAGAGGTGCGAAACATCATTTCTCGTTTCTCATTTACCCGCACGAAGGTATCGATTTTGGAGACTGACCCAGGTGTGTCTACCAATGTATTTTATAACATAACCAAAGTAAAGCGCGCGCTCTGATTGGTCAATTTAGCGTCCCCATTTGCCCATGGGTGTACGCTGATGACGTGAGCAAATGCAAAGACTTTTTTCCGCGCGCTTGTTTTTTCTGGTCACGTAAGATTTGTTCAATAAAAGGGTACTCTTTAGCTACAATGTATCAATGTTATGTTATAAAACAAATGGTAAACACCACAGCATACACTATTGAGTTATGGATACACTTGGGAGGTTTGCTAAGCACTCAAGAAGCTAGAGTCGCTCTCGGCTATCGCCCCGAGCGGCTCTTACGCTTCTTTCGTGCTTAGCAACCTCCCACGTGCATCCATAACTCAATAGTGTACGCTGTGGTGTTTACCATTTGTTAAATTATATTCAGATTCCAAAAAAGAAAAAAACATATTTTATCAACGAACACTCACTTGAGCCTTTTTAACCCTTCGTTCTTTGAAAGTTCCATGAGGTTTACTGAAGATCAAAGGATGAGCCAAGGCATAGGTTAAAGCTCGTACACTTCCTTGAAGATCCTTTGGCACTATAATGTCAGGGTCGTCTTCATCAACATCCAAAAGATCCTCGTAGCCTTTGTACTTTGTTTCCACGCTAAAGGGTCGCTCCTTTTCTTTACTTTTCTTTGGCTTTTGGACTGGGGCTTGAATGTTCTGTGCATCTTCTTGTTCATCAACCTGTCGTAAAGACAAACCAGCCACCCCCATGAAACTAAACCTCTCACAAATGACTACAAAAAAAAAAACTATTATCGGAATGGTTACAGGGCTCGATACTAAGGATAGCCAACTAGCCACAGACTAATAGAAATTCAGTTTTTGCTAGTGGTTTTCGATTTCCACTGGCCAGTTTGGCTGGTAAACAAAGTGAAATTTTAGTAACATCTAAGATGTCACTAGTCACTTAGCTAGTAAGTTGAAATGTTAGTGTCGAGCCCTGAGTTATATTATAGTTCTATCTTCTTTATTCACACAACAGGACGCATAACATAGATGTACCTTCATGTATTCAAAACAAAGTTTACCCTATAACATCATTGAAGTATTGATAGTGTAAGGAACAACTCCTTTTTTGTCACTCCTGGAAGTGAAAAGGTTTGGTTGTCGCTATAGTCCGAGAAACGAAAAAAAAAATTACTTTTCAGAAGCAAAATTTCTTACTTGAGTCATAAAAAATCCGTCCTCAGAATTAAGCTGCTTTTCTGCGCGAGGTTGATGTCGCCCATCGGCAGTTCCCAAACTTTCACTGATAGTAGCTCCTCCTTCCGTCTTTATTGTCTGTCTTGTAGTGTGACCGGACTGGTAAACCGCTGACTCGGGAAACTCGAGAGGTGTAGTGTTGGCTCGGCTGAAAGAAGGACGGTCGCCTCGGGGTGTTGTATCAGCGAGGCCAGGCGCGGTAGAGAGTTTTCTCGGGGTGGAAGTCTCACGCTGCCGTCCCGTTGGAGGAGCTGACCCTATTGGTGGCAGTGTCATGTATGGTGGACCAACATATGCGGTTGATTTTGGTTCGGGAGGAGCTTCCAACATCGCCAGGTTTTGCTTCTTGGGCATTGGAGGAAGTGTATCTTTAACCTATGATTTTTTTCGCAAAAAGATGCGTTCAGAAAAAAGAAAACAAACAAACAAACAAACAGATTTGTAATACGTCTTTCAGGGGAATCCCAAAGCTGCTGAAGAATAAGCACCACGTTTCTATTCAGCCTCTATTACTCTGTAGATTGGGCTCTAAAAATGTCCTTGAGTTATATGTATGCAAAAATGAAAACGGCATTGCTGGCTATACTATTAAAGAATGATAAAAAGTCTGTTTACCAGCCAAGTGGCCTATCAGGCCGGCGCTTAACTCCCGTTTTGGTAACATGAAGCGACTAAGAGTATTTCTACTCCCCTGGCATTAAATTTGCCAGCACCCATTTAAACACCTGGGTGAAGAGAGGCTCTGCGTGAGTAAAGTGTCTTGCCTAAGAACACAAGACAATGCCCCCAGCCAGGGCTCGAACCCAGACCACTTGATCAAGAGTCGAGCGCACTAACCATGAGGCAACCGCGCCTCGCACACAAAGAACTCTAAATAAGAAAAAAAGGTAGACAGGTAGACTTGTGGTCTTACTTTTCTGTGGTTCTTTGCCAAGTTGACAATTGGCTTTGTTCTCTTCGGAGGCTTTTGTCTGGTAAGAGGCGAATTAGGTTCATGAAAAAATAGGATGGAACAGGATAGAACCATCTAATAATGGCCTGCTTCTTAGAAAGACTAAGTTGCTCAGTTAAAACTCAGAAGCTAAGTCTTACAACTATCAATTTAAGGCCAAATCGAGTTAAATAAACTTAAGGGTCAAACACCTGCGCGTTTGCAAAGGCGACGCTACATCGTGTTTTCAAGCCCACGAGATAATTGCAGCAACCTCTTGAGCATTAAAGAGCAACTTATTTTCACCACACTGTAACAGTCACATTTACATACGAGTAGAAATCGTTTCCCAGGTTGCTATGCCTGCAGTGAACAGGTATTCATTGATCACTGTTTCACAGATGCTACTTCCAACAATGCTAACAAACGTTGAAAATACCATAAATCCTTTAATATGTCCCCGGGATGCTTATTTATTTCAGGTACTTTGGGGAGAGGGCTTAATAGAGGGGGGGGGGGGGGCTATTAATTTAGAACTCAATAACGAACTCAATTTTATGATCAAACTCTCTCGATGGACGTCGTTTAGCCATGCTATATTTTAAGCATCGCTCTGTAATTTCCGTATACCGTATTCTACTGATGCCAACATGATAACATCAATCATTCAATCACCATAATCAATTTTAAACGACAAACTAAAATTACACTACTTGAATAAATTCATCGTACTTACTGACCGGGAGTGTTACTTTGAATTTTTGTTTTTTGAGGGAGAGGGGTGGGGGGCGTAATGGGAGCCCTTAATAAAATTCTCCCTCTGAAGAGGGGTGGCTTATTAGATGGCAGGGCCTTATTAGAGGGGGCTTATTAGAGGGGGGGCTTATTAGAGGGGGCTTATTAGAGGGGGGCTTATTAGAGGCGGGATTTTCGGTAAGCATGCAGGACTCGTGTCAAATTTAAAGCTCGTACACGGGAACAATGAGGCTCGTATAGCAACAGCTATTGAGAGCAGATTTTGTCCTTATGTACAATGTTTAACTCTTGCGATAGCCAGACCTTGATATTTCTTGGTTCTCTTTGACACCGTAAATATCTTGCACTTACCTGAAAATCGTCACTCCCTTCAATCTTCCAAGTTGAAACGAAAGAACAGGAGGATCTCCTTTGAATGCAGTTGTAAGCGGATTTCCCCATATTACAAGTTCTCTGAGGGATGGCCAACCCATCAGAGCCAAAAGACCATCTTCTTCAAAGATGAGATTGTTTGCCAGGTTCAAGTGAAGTAACCTGGCAAATGGCAAGGGGGGATTGTATCTGTCACCTAAAAAAAAAAAAAAAGCAAATCAATGATCATACATTGTAATTAAATTCAGTATAATAGCCGAGTGACCCACAACCGTCGCCAGAGGTCACCCCGGTTTCCTAAGCATGAAGCGACTCGGATTATTGCTGCACTCATCTCATTTTTTCGGAATGGGATGCTATATGAAGGGGTACTGGAATCTATTAGAAACTGCAAAACCACAGAAAAAATCCCTCAAAACCGCATGCAAAACCGTGACAAGCTACGCACAGAAGAGAAACCGGAACCCAAATAGGAAAAACCGAAAACCACATCGTATACAAAGTCCGAAAATCCGTTCGTGTTTTTGGCGAAAGAAAACCAATCGATAAAAAAGGGAAAATCCGCAAACTGCAATGACCTCCAAAACCGAAAAAAAAAAAACAATTTTTCTTGGCGCAAAAACCAATCTAAAAAAATAGCCAAAACCGCAAAACCGCAAATCCCAATGCCCCCCCCCCCCCCCCCCACCCTCCCTATATATACGGTGAGACCACCACAAGTTATCCAACGGCATTTCATCGGGTTTCTCTAACAGTTAACCAGTACCCTTTTATACTCCTGGGTAGAGCCAGGTATTGTGAGAGTGGGTGTGTCTTACCCAACAAGACAACACATGAACCTGGCCGAGTGTCAGACACAGACCTCTGTTCTCCATCTGGTGTCATGCGCGCTGACCGTTTAGTCACCGCGCATCCCAGTGTTAAACATTGTAGAACTTTAGTAGACAACCGGTGATTTTTTGTAAAGGATTTCTTGATCCCAAACTATTTGCAGAATTCTTACGCCAATGAAACATCAATGCACGACGTTCACTTGTAGAGACTGAAGTTTCAAAATGGCCGACTGTCAAGCTACAGGGGTCTTTTCGCCAGAATCAGCGTTTTTTATGCAAACTTCGATTTTGGCTTAATTTCTACCAAGCAATGATGAACTTTTGCTTTACAGGCAAATGCGAAAAAGCAAGCTTACTGTGTCCGATGAAAATGATAAAAATATGCAGAAGAAAACCGCAAAACCGCGTGCTTTTTTTTTTTTTCAACGCGATAACGCGAAAATGCATGGAGGTTTTATGCATTCCTTCGTCGCTTATCTCTGAGTGGTGTTGTTCAGGGTGACCATCATACATTAACTATGCTACATTGAATAAAAAGTCTGACGCACTACAGAATAATGATAAATACCTAGCAGAGAAGGATCCTCAGTCAAAGTACTCGACCTTAGTTTCAATACTGGTCGATTCTTTTCTTCTCCATGTTCGTCACTCACAAGATTTCGACTTAAAATGTCATCAGCTTCATCTAAATTGAAGGCGAGCTCCTTGGCATTGTCTTTTTCTCCAACCTTTTTTGTTTCTTCGTTGTAGTCAAGAGATCCTTCTTTTTGCAAATCTTTCAAATTTTCTTCAAGAACATCAGGTAAAGAGCTGTTCTCAGTCTGTACAATTTCTTGCCTTGAACTTTCACCTTGATTTACACGAGCACCCAAAAGCCGCAAATGGGGAATAGAAGATATCTCATTGTGCTCCAGGTTGAGATATTTAAGTCTGTCAATAAAAACAAGAAGAGCTATATCATGTATGTGTGCGCACATATAAAAAAAAAAGTTAATAAGATTCTACCGTTATGGTAATGAATTAAAACCCTACCTTTTCAGTCCTGCCAGACTTGCAAATGTCGACAAATCTGTTAATCCATTGTGATCCAGGTATAAGTTTTCCAGAGCAGGAAATCTTAGCCTTTTGTCTTCTGATTCAACAGTACCTGAACTATAAGGATGACAAACAAACAAAACAAAATCAGATTGTAAAATAATAAGTATCTGTACTTGTACAGGTCTACTGATAATTTTGCACATTAAGTATTAGTAAATGTATATAAAATGCAATAGAGTGAAATTGGCACTTACTGCGTCATTCCTGTGATAGTTCTATATGTTCTTGTCATTTCAACAGGAAGCTTTTTTATTTCATTGCCTAAAAGAGAAGGGAACATTTCATAATTCAACGTGCAGGCACTGACAATGCATCATTCCTATTCATGTGCACAATGGCAGTCTTCATGGAGAGACTCATGCAGTCAGCATGTAAGCAGTGCCTCAAAGAGGGAGGAACTCTTTCCAAGGAAATCTGTAGTCAAAGAATTTTTCAACCTATCTTGATAATGAGCTGTTGTTTGTCAGTTAGCCAGTCAGTTGATCAGCTGGTTGGTCTGTCTATCAGCTACGCTGTGAGTCCCTTTCCCTAGCTGCCATCAATCAGTCTGTGACAGGCAGTCAATCAGTCCATCAGTTTGTTGGTCAACCATTCATTCTGCCAGTTAGTGAGTCTCTTTAACTGCCTGGTAGACTGACTGACAGTCTATCAGTCAGTCATTCTACCATGCTGTCAAACACACTCAATCAGTTCTGACTTTACACTGCACATAATCTTGACACAGTCATAGTTAATACCTGTCAAATATAAGGTTCGAAGACTCTCAAGAAGCCCGAGTGCTAAGATGTCACCTCCAGTTAAACGATTGTATGACATATCTAGGGTCATCAGATTGGGAAACATGGCTGGCTGAACTCTTATGCTGTCACTAATATTGTTCAAGGGTAACTCAAGCTCTTGGAGAGCTAGGAACTTGCTGAAGGCCCCTATTAAAAAAAATTAAAAATCAATTCAATTAGTCTGAAATTCTTGGAAGAAGTTAAGACAGCATCCATACAACTATATAAAGCTTTCATATTCTATTCAGTCTATAAAGCTTTTAACTATAAAGCTATAGAAGCTTTAAACTATAAAGCTTTTATTTTCTATTCCCTCCGACGAAGGGCTAATGCTCGAAACATCAGCTTTTGTAATCGTTATGGTGGCCAATTTACCACTTCAACTTTGTTGATATATCAAAATCATAAAGCTTTTAGTTTACTTGCAAGCAATCAATAAATTCAGTGCATGATGCTCTTAAATGGTGCTTCAGATTTTTATGTTTTACACTGAGGACTGTGTAGTTAACAGAACCTTACAATATGTCAGAGAATTCATCTTCTCATGTGAAAAATATCTTTTACCCATTCTTTTTGCAAAGTCACAAGATATATTTACAACAACTGAAGGATAAAACCAAAATGAGGGCACAAACATCAAGACAAACTTCTCATCCTTCCTGTAACAATAAATCTCAAAAAGAGGTTTATTTATACTTACCAAATGGAAGATTGTTATCTCCTGCATCCACATGAATGACATTGTCAAATAACAAAAAATCATTTTCATTCACCTTGAAGGAAAGACAGAAAATTATCATAATTATATGGTACTACACACAATTTAGCTTTTTAGGAACTATATCATTACTTAATATTCAACTTGGAAAAGTTATCCATAATTAGGAATGAAAGTGTTTATCTTCACAATCTCCAACCACCTTTGTTCTTTATCTCGACTGGTAATTCCTATGATCCAAATTCCAGTGCACTAAAATCTCACTGACTGTTTTCTCATGGAAAAACCAAGAACAACTTTTTACATTTCAAACAGGACACACTCAGATACAAAAGTTAATATTCATGCATGTGGATAGACACTGATAAATTAAACTTATGACTTAAAACAATGACCTGTTATGTCTGTATATTATAATAATTAAATACTAGCACCTGTCCAGTAAGTTTCAAACCCCCATAACCCAGATTATCAATTGCAACAGTACAGAATAGCCAAAGCAGAAGGCATTACAATTATGTTATAAATACACAAATATATACCTCTCTAAGTTCTTGGCTACTTATTTTCACCGAACATAAGTCTGATGGATCATCAACATGAAAATGTTTCATCTGCATGAAATAGGGAGAAGACAACAAGTAAATATAACAATAAGGAGAAAAATAAATGAATGCAATAGAGAAAAATTAAACAGCAATATCATTGATCTAATAGTCATACATGACTTGTTGTCCATACTGTACACTTAGTAAAGTGTATTCTGAGATACAATGAATATATGAAGTTCATATATTTTGAACTGTGGTATTAGATACGTATGATGCATGATCCTCGCAGTAGATAGCGCTATTTATGCAATAGCGAAAATCAGACCTGAAAAAAGTCAGGCCTGTATGGGACTCGAACCAATGACCTCTGCGATACTAGTGCAGCACTCTACCAATTGAGCTAACAAGCCAACTGGGAGCAGGCCGTTAAGTTGATTCATAATAAACCCGTGAAAGTGATAAATGAGATACAATGAATATATGAAGTTCATATATTTTGAACTGAGGTATTAGATACGTATGATGCACGATCCTCAGAGTAGATAGCGCTATTTATGCAATAGCAAAAATCAGACCTGAAAAAAATCTAAAAAAATTTTTTTTTTTTTTCTTTTTTAATTTTTTTCAGGTCTGATTTTTGCTATTGCATAAATAGCACTATCTACTGCGAGGATTGTGCATCATACATATCTAATACTGCAGTTCAAAATATATTAACTTCATATATTCATTGTATCTCATTTATCACTTTTACAGGTTTATTACGAATCAACTTAACGGCCTGCTCCCAGTTGGCTTGTTAGCTCAATTGGTAGAGCGCTGCACTAGTATCACAGAGGTCAGTGGTTCAAGTCCCATACAGGCCTGATTTTTTTCAGGTCTGATTTTCACTATTGCATAAATAGCGCCATCTACTGCGAGGATCATGCATCATATGTAAAGTGTAATCTATATACAAGGCTAAAAGATTAGGGAAAAAATTTAAATGTTTGAGCCAAACGTTTTTGGCTGTTTGCCATCATAAGGGTTGAAAAAAAAAAAAAGTGGCAAACAGCCAAAAATGTTTGGTTCAAACATTTTAATTTTTTTCCCTGATCTTATAGCCTTGTATATAGAATACACATACATGACTCATTACAGGTTATATTGTGATAACGAAAAACTTACTTTACTTTAGTCACTAGTTGACTGGAGTTTGACTGATAATTCTTGTTAAAATAAAATAAAGTACCCAGGGCTTGGCACCAATGGTAGCCCACTAGCAACAGACTAATAGAAATTCGATCAGTTTTGGTTAGTGGTTATCAATTTCCACACGCCCAAGTTCAGCTAGTAAACAAACTGAAATTGTCGTAACATCTAAAATGTCACAAGCCACTTGGTTAATAAGTGGAAAAGTTAGTATTGAGCCCTGGTAGTCCTCTACAATACCCATTTGCTGTTAGACCTCATTATTTATGCATCTGCAAACTTACCAGAAAGAAACCATCCAGTTTTGGTGGCCCCTCTTCTTCTATGGAGTCTATTTCATCACTCTGTAACTTTGTTACTGCAGGCTGCCTTTGTATGATGGGATCCCCACCACAAATTACAGCCTTAAATCTTCTTCTTTGCTCTGCTCGGTAAGCAACAAGCCAAGCTCCTCCTTCAAGATACAAGCCAAACGGCTGATAAGAAACTGTTATAATTGTCATCTTATGGACTCTGGCCCCTCTTCATCCTTTTAGTTCCAGACTCTGGTTCATTAATTATGGGAAAGCATTATGTTATCTTCCGACAAACTCCCTATGAATTTGGTTTAAAGTTTGTCATAACTCATTTTATTGGGGTAAAATGTGTTTTTCATGCACTTCAACTGTAGTGAATTGTTCTTTCTCTGCAAATTACATTTTTTTTTTAGTTATATATAGCTGTAAAGTATCGCTTCGTCCATGATAGAAAGGCTACAAAATCCGGCTAGGTGAACGCAAACCCAGTATAACACAATGAATCCACGAGGCAAGATGGTCTACTGCGTTTCCGTGATCAATCATTTGTGAGCTGAACTGTGAGAACACCTACCGTCATCGTCTTGCCGTTTATATCGTGTTAAGCTTCTCACGGGGAAACATTGGCTGGAAAATCCTGTACCCGAGATAAAACCTGTTGTAGTATTTGCAGCTGACATTCCAACTGCCTTGAGGCGAGTTAGAAATTTCTCAAATGTCGTTTTGATGGAGAAAGTCTTGGTTTATGTGGAGATTTCAGACAGAGGTCTGACTTTCGAACGGGAGGCCGCCATGTTGAAGAACGAAACACATTAGTGACCATGGTAACGCTTGAGCTCTGCCTGATCTTGTTGGGGAGGGGGGTCGGGAATGCGTGAGAACTGTGGAATCATTTTAACTTCCGGTTTTTCCAGAGAAATCTTGAACACCCTCTAATTAAATTTTAACTCAAAATTCCGAGAAAATAGGTGCCATTAACGTTGCTGAATTGAGAAATGAGAAATTTAGTCGAGGTACTACGATCTGAACCGAAAGAGAGAGAAATCGCAGTCACTCTAAAAAGGTAAAAACCCCTCTGGCCTTGCGCCTCTCGAGCACCACCAGTCTAAATATAGATTTCGACATCATCCCAATTGAGTTGATGACATGGCGCACCCCCTGTCTGTTACGTTTAGAATCCTCACCTAATGGTGTTTGACAGTTCGTGATCCTAGAGCTTAATGGAGTTTAAAGACTTCAGAAATTTGCATAAGTCGAATACAAGGGGATTTACTCAAGCCTATAAGCTTACAAGACATGGAGTCCAAGTTCAAAAGTAAAGAGGCTTGCGAGGGGTCAGAGGACGCCGAAGAGGCAAGTAGAAATCTTACGGGTTATTTTTGTCCTTGCTCGCGATTGTTGCTGTTCCGTATCAATATATCAAGTAGTTATGTATTCGTCAGCCATATATTGTGGTACATTTATTCAGTAAAGCGAACGAAATTGGATCAAAGCAACATGATCTGGGTTCGCTTTGACATCGCGCTTGAAATTTAAACGGCCCATTGAACACTACTGAAAACGAGCCAACGCATATTGTACTAGGTTTACCTGTTACATGATTCCTGTTTATGTGCTTCAAGTTACAGCAATAATTTGCATAAAATTTGAAGCGTATTTCGATCGAATTTGCACATGTTTTTAAAGTTTAACCTACTTCCTTTGTATTCGATTCGTGTGTTGAAATTTCTGCTTTCGCCTCATTCTTCCTCGACATGCGGATCGATTATACTATTATCTTTTCCCAAGGCAAAGTTTTTTTAAAAAAAGACGTCAATTCAATAATCAAGTCCTGTAGACAAGCTTATTAAGCGATGATTGATCGTATCAAATACTGTAAGTAATAAACAAAAGTGTTAGTGCGATCCACGAATTACCTTGTAAGTGTGATCATGGACATTAGAGTTTATGTTCGCAGAAACTGAATTACTGTTACAGTAAGGGCGTTACGAAACTGGGGGTCAGCAGAGCACACCAATAGCATTTTTACTGAGGCATGTGCCGGAGCTTCACCTTCTCTTGGTCTTCGTTATACCCGAAAACGAAATGTTGAACATGGTTTAAGTTTTACTTAAACAAATTAATGGTTCCGTGGATTCCACAAGTTTTGGAGGTCCTTCAGTCTGCTGAGAAATAAAATCTTAAACAAATGGAGCAATAATCGAACAATCACGCGAGCGTGGGAGGGAGCCAAAATACATTTCGAATTGTACTGCCAAATCTTCATTGTAGCTCAAGAAATGTACCACAATGCCCGACAAAGTGATGGACAATATGAATGTCACCAAATATTATTGATTTATTTCGATATATACTCAATGGAAGGTGGAAACATGGCTGAGAATTAAATCAAAGAGGAGGAGCCTGAGCACGATCGAGTGATCGATGGACCGCGTTTTTCTCGTGTATGCCCATACATGGGAACACAGCCAAAGTGTCGGTCAAGATTAATTTTTGTGTAGTGGTAAATGCTAAGTTTAGAATTGATGATCAATTTATCCTTAGTCAAAATATTATTCTAACATTTATGAACAGGGGAAGTCCCTAGGTGAGCAGCTATTTTATGCTGGAGAGAAAGGGGATGTTAAAAGATGTTCAGAATTGATTGGTCAAGGAGCAGATGTGAACTGGCAAGCAGGTTCAAATTTGGTGAGGATAATATTGTATAACCATTTACCTCTTCCTCTCAAATCTTTTAATCATTAATTGTTATCATGACTCTGCAGTTATTGATGTGCTATTAATAGTATCACAGGATAAAGTTCAGGTTATTTCCCACTGGGTACACTTTTGCATTAATTAATTTTTTCTTAACAGTTGTTTGATTTGCTAAATCACAAATTACTTGTGACTCTACAGTGCTCAATTAAGCTGTTGTACATTATTGAATGATGAAGTCCATTTTATAGACATTTTTCATTTTAAAACAATGAATGGTTTTTGTTGAGTACCCCAACATTGCAAGAGTCATTTCTGATTTGCATGTCATTGGTTGTTATAAGTTATAAAATAATCCAATGGTGGATTTCATTGTAACATAAATTTTTGCATTAAAATTAAGACAATTAAGAAGCAGTTTTGCATTATACAAAATTTAGGTTATTTGTCATGGTCAGTTGCACCAAATGAAAAGAGACATGAATTTCATACTTTAGTTTGAATGCTAATCTGACTCAGCCAAGTATATAACACTGCTGAATGGATTAACCTAACTGTATAATCATCCATATTGAATACATTCTAAGTATACTTAAAGTATACTGTACTTGTCACTTTGCCATTAGGGGTTTTACTCTTAAAGTACACTTGGAGTGTACTGCAAAATTTTCAGTACCTTTCTTCAAGTTTACTTTAAGTATACTTTGTGTATCTTATGTGTAATACACTTTGATTACAGAAATAGTATAATAAAAGTGTACTTAATTTTGGTAAGGGAATTAACCCTTTAATTCCCATAACTGACCAAGAAAGAATTTCTCTTTACAATATCAACACAATATCAAGCAGACAGGTGATGGGAATAATGAAAATGTGAATCAGCAGATTATTAAGTGATCTAATACTACATTCTCTGAACTAACACATTGGAATGGAGTCAGAGAAAGTAAGAAGAAATGAAATCCTCAGTTGAGTGTGTAAAAGTGATTATATTACAGACATTTCATTTTGTAAGAGCTCGTAACTTACAAGAAGAAAATGAAAAGGGCCAATTAAATTAAGCAAAAGGCTTGCTGGCACCTGGCATTATAGAATTGGGGTCACCAATGATCAGCTTTTAGTTTCACTGGCAACTGTTACACAGTCAAATTTTAGACCCTGTTACAATAGATTGAATTAATCCTCCTGCTTTCTATGTTTTCCTAGTGGTCAAGGACCCCATTAATGCAAGCAGCTAAAAGTGGAATGACTGAAGTGTGTAAACTGTATTTGGAAAATGGTGCCAAAGTTGATGCATTTACAGTGGTATATACATTGTAATCTGGTAATCCCTTCAAACATTCAAACTGAACAGGTTGTCTGGTCATTATACATCAAAATCCTGCAGGAATGGGAGTCACGAGTTCATCTCATGAATAACATAATTATGATATTTCATCATAACTTTAGTAATTTAATATCAGAAAACAGGCAGTTAATTGATGCTTCATTGAAAGCTCTTGTAATTACATACCCCTGCACTAAAAGACTCGCTGACATTCTATACAGAGTGGAACTCTAAAGCAATATTCCTAATTCTAATACTTTGCATATGACTGTAACAGAGCTAATTACTGATCGGAGGTTTATTAGTCTCAGGGAGTAAAAACAGAATTGGCCACTGTTGTGGCTCGTAAGCTGACCAACTAGCTGTATGACCATAACGATGCAGTTTTAGATTATATTATAAAACTATATTCAAAATAATTCTTCAATTGATTTTCAGAGTCATTTCACTGCATTGACATTAGCTGCACGATATGGAAAAACACAAGTGTGCCAGCTGTTACTAAAAAACAATGCCAATGTGAACAATCAAACAAAGGTGAATGAAATGAATTTAATGCAGTATTCTGACTGTTTTGATTGGAGTTGCTCCCAGTATCACTTTTATTATGGATTGCCTATCCATAATAAAACTTTTCTAAGGCTTTGTATGGGACAACGGAAGGTACTTACAGTGCACGTGCTTTCTGTCCTGTCACAGAGTATGAGAGCGATCTCTGCAGTAACAAACACTATACTTAAACAGTTGTGAAAATAAGGTCTGGAAAATTTTTTTCAGGCCTTATTTTCATTACTGCTTAAATAGCATTCATTACTGCAAAGATTGCTCTCATACTCATATCGTTAACCACAGTTCAAATATGTGATTTATTTTCACAAATATTGCTTATGTGTTATATCTGTCATCAAATTATTCATCTTGTTTTCTCCGTGAGGGAACCTAAAAGGTAAAAGTCTGTTTATGAGCCAAGTGGCCCATCAGGCCAGTTTCTGTAGCATGAAGCAGCTAGGATTAAATCTACTCCCTCTGAATGGGTTGCTTGTCCAAGGCAGGGTTACCTCCCAGTATTAAATTTGCCACTACTCGTTTAAACACCTGGGTGAAGAAAGGCACTGTGGGAGTAAAGTGTCTTGGCTATTAGAACACAACACAATGTCCCCAGGCCATGGCTCGCACCTCACCTCCCACATGAGGGAACTTGGAAATGCTTACAAATCTTTTGGTGGGTTTTGATGATAGGTTTTGATAAGATGTTTTACTGGCAAAGAATAATAGAATAAATAAATATGTAATTAAGTAATTACTAAGTCAATTAATCACTCACTTTGTAAACCTCCTACAAGCACCCTATTATCTCCCTCCTTCTCTCTCCCCTGCCCTCTCCCTCTCCCTCTACCCCTGCCCTCTACCCCTGCCCTCTATCCCTGCCCTCTTCCCTGCCCTCTTCCCTACCCTCCCCTCCCTCCCCTCCCCTACCCCCTTTACTATATCTAATGCTAAGCTGCAAATCTTTGATTAATTGATTAACTGGTAATATTTATAATTGTATGGTAAACACTAGTATATAGAATCAATGAGCATTGGTATGTTTTCAGGGGCACGAGACACCACTCATGTGGGCTGCCCATGGAGGCCATTCAGAGACTTGTAAACGTCTTTTGGAGTCTGGAGCAAAGGTTGATCTTAAGGATGAGGTAATATGTGTAGCAATTGCAGAGTCAGCAAGTTTAAGAAGACATGACATGTTTTATCATTAAGTAAGGGTTCATGTTTCCATGTTGCAGGGATTGAATTTCAGCGGGTGCCTTTCGAGAAGAATTCTTACATTTCGTGTTTCCGCGCGACATGGAGACATTACTGAAGTTTCTAGACATGTCTCCTTGTTTGGCTAGGGCTTTAATTTTTAATCAAACTGATGAAAGCAACATTTCATAATTAACAAATGGTAAACACCACAGCGTACACTATTGAGTTATGGATGTACGCGGGAGGTTGCTAAGCACGAAAGAAGCGTAAGAGTCGCTCGAGGCGATAGCCGAGAGCGACTCTAGCTTCTTGAGTGCTTAGCAAACCTCCCAAGTGCATCCATAACTCAATAGTGTACGCTGTGGTGTTTACCATTTGTTTTATAACATAACATTGATACATTGTAGCTAAAGAGTTCCCTTTTATTTAACAAATCTTACGTGACCAGAAAAAAACAAGCGCGCGCGGAAAAATAGTCTTTGCATTTGCTCACGTCAGCAGCGTACACCCATGGGCAAATGGGGGACGCTAAATTGACCAATCAGAGCGCGCGCTTTACTTTGGTTATGTTATAAAAGAATTTCCGGTAAAGCTCAAACGACCTTCAGGGTTGTTATTAATGTTGTTTTGTTTAATCGGGTTTCATATGCCACCGTTTGGCATCAGATTTTAATAGTTATTATTACTAGTGACTAGGAAGCTTCCAAGGTTGAAAAAAACGCTACAAAATGCGATCCGAGTACACTGTTTCAAAATATTTTGAGTCCTTCCATTTTATTTGTCATTGCACACTGGAAAATCCATCACGTCTACAAACCATGATAATTTGCTCAAATAAATGGGAATCTAGATCAACAAAGGTTCGCAAGTAATGTTGTCTCCACAGGAGATTGTCACCTCCCGTTATGACGAACTTCCTATCAGAATTTCCTGGTAAATAGATCGTGTTACAGTCTCGTTTTCTTGTTCAAGCGAAGGAAGGTTCAAGCCATTATTAGTTAAAATACCCGGGATCTACTGAGGAAAAAAGCAAAACCAGCATTAACAGAAATGAAATCTTTTGGGTACTTGTTGATAACCTAACAAACAAGTGAATAGATGAACGATCACACATTTGAACTGCGAAACTTTACCCCTCTCAAGCAGAAAGTCTGAGACAAAGAAAGATGATAATGAATAAATCAATGAGCAAAATGCTTGTCATGGGAGCTTCGTGCGTTTTTCTGATAATACAAAAAGCGCCTCCACTGAAAATAGTTACAGGCTAAACTGTTGAAAAAGGACGGCTGAAGCCGGAGGTAGGGATGTTTCAATTTTTTTTTTTTAACCATATCATAACTGATTTATCGTTTATATATGGATAAAAATAACTACACAGCAGGATTAACGAAATTTCGCGCAATCGAGCACATGTTGACGAGAATGCAAGCATGCGAGCAATTGCAAAACTTTTGCGAGCACAAGCAAGCGAGCACCCGTGTAATTTTTGCGAGCAATTCGAGCAAAGACCAAATTTTGCGAGCACTTGTAAATTGAATGGGACCATTCGATACCCCTTCATTTAAGAGATGTTTACTCCTCAGCCTACAGGAGGCTTAAAAAGATTTAGAAAACAATCCTGCCACTTTAATCTGTCAATATTTTCAGTCACCTTTCTCTTTTCTGTATAGTTTTAGATATGCTTTTACTCATCAGATTATTAGATTTTGAATCTGTTCAGATTTGACTCCATTATTTATAGTTTTCCAGACACTCTGACATTAAAAAAAAGGAGTAGATGTGAGCCGAAAGTGAGCTATTTTGGATCGTTTTTTACCCTGTTAATATTTTGTATTGTAGAGGATTTTATGGAAATTATTGCTAAATAAATATTATTATAATTATTATTAAAAAATATTTTCAGTCACTATTTTGTCAGTAGAGTTTTATACTGAACTACAATTTAAGTTGTACTGTTGAACCCCAGTATGGTTTCACAGCACTGATCCGTGCTGCCAAAGGTGGCCATGAGAATGCCTGTACAGTTCTTTTGGAAAATGGAGCAGATGTCTCTGCTACTTCAAAGCTTGGGGATGAGGTATACATCTGTTAATTTTTCTAAAGTCATTTATTATTCTATCTGTTGTGTCTTTCGTGTTTTGATTAAAACGACTTGCCTGGTTATTCATTATTTGCGGAGATGAAAGAAAAATAATGCTTTAATGTGACGGCGTGATGCTGTTAGTGAGCTTCTATGCGCTAGCTGATGTTTGGCTGTGTAGCCGCGTGATGTGGTTCCAGTCCCATACTCACTAATTGACCCTTGCTCACCATAGAGTCTCCTGTAGCTCAGTGGTTAGAGCATCCGACTAGATCACGGAGGGTCGTGGGTTCAAATCCCATCTGGAAACTCGATTTTTAAAAATTGTTTATTTCATCTTTACATGCTCACTTTGGAGGCTGGTTGGCTGCCTGTGATGCTTTAATGCATGTGATGCTTTAATGTGACAGCGTGATGCTGTTAGTGAGCTTCTATGCGCTAGCTGATGTTTGGCTGTGTAGCCGCGTGATGCGGTTCCAGTCAATACCCACTAATTGACCCTTGCTCACCATAGAGTCTCCTCTAACTCAGTGGTTAGAGCATCCGACTAGATCACGGAGGGTCATGGGTTCAAATCCCATCTGGAAACTCGATTTTTAAAAATTGTTTATTTCATCTTTACATGCTCACTTTGAAAGAAAAATAAACAGATCAAATAATTAAACAAAATCCTGAAAAGCTATTAATCAAAGAAAACAGTAATTTACCTAATCACGAGTGTGTGACAGATATGATGTCAGTCTTCGATAGGAACTGGCTATAAAGGGCAGATATCTTCCACCGTAACCGTAATTTAAAGATATTTTTGATTGACAGGTCTGGGATGCTGAGTGTTGGGCTAGAGCCAACAAATATTCTCGTATTGAGAAGCTGATGAAGGTATATTTTGCAATTTCCGAACCATATAAATGATATATGTGAACTGCACTCGACAACCTGGTTCAGCACGGAAGAATTTTTTTTCCCTTTATTTTTTTCAGAGTCGTAAGGTCCTCTGTTCTCTTCTGAAAGAGGGTTCTGACCCTCCCTCCCATGTCACCCTGAATGTATGCGGCGCCGTCAATGCTGGGAAAACAACGCTCATTGCCAAATTGCAACTGAGTCCCGTGAGGCGACGACTGGCCAGGCGAGATGAACCGGACACCAGCCAAGATATGTCTTCAAGAACTGCTGGGATTGAAGTAGGAATCATTGATGTCCCTGGGGTCGGCGAGTTCCGTAAAATGGACATGGCGGGTCACACATGGGCTTTCACAAGTAATGAGTACTTTATTGGTAAGAGGACGTCCATTTCTTTGGTCTTGTTCGACTTGAGTAAGACGGACGAAGAAATTGAAAAGGATTTATTCCATCACCTGAGTTCGTTGAAGGCCAGGGAGACCAAAGTTGGGGTGCTACGTTTTCGTCCTGAAGTCGTGCTGGTTGCGACACACGTTGACAAGATAGAAAAGGGTACTGATCCGAGACTTCGAGCCAATGCCTTTTTCAGGATGACGAAGGAATGCTTTCAAGCTTACCTGAATTTCTATTCCAAAGTGATGGTTTTGGATTGCACTAATCCTAACGCTCACGATTTCGATTCGCTGCGCGTTTGCCTCAAAGAGCTCCGTGCCAAAATAATCGAGGTAACTTCATTTATTCGTAACTTATTAGGAACGTATAATGACTTTTTCTAAGCCTCTAGCTGTTTTTACAAGTTATCTGGGATATGCTTATCCCTTGATTATGTTAAACTTACCTTACAAACTTACTTAGTCTTTACTTAGTTTTCTCGCTCTACCAGCGAACTAACCTTACACCACTAACGATGCCATACCGTAAAAGGCGTGGCCACGAGGAAGGAGAGCTTTGAGGAACACATGAACCCCAATAGAAATAGACAAGGAAAAGTCACTGATATGTCAATACGAATCCCTTCTGGTAGAAAATCTTGACAACTCACGAACAATGCAATTGAGTCGCTGCTTTTTACAGTGGTTGGCTGTCGTGATTATCTTACTTCTCCGATACACTCGTGAAGAGAACAGCCCACTCATGAGTTCACCATTGGTTATCTACACAATAACTTTATACTCACAAGTCGTAGATAAGTTAGAGTTGTTAATGAGCAATGGAGATTATTTTTTAAGGAAAATTAAAGCTACACTGTACTCTAATTTCATTGTAGTGATTCTTACTTGGGACGTGCACATCAGTTTTGATTTGTTACATTTCTTGTAGTGTTTTTAATCAAACAGCTTTTCTATTTTCCGGTGTACATTTCATATATTGAGGACTCCACTGTTCTGTATGTATTTCGTAGAGCATCTACACTCGGAAGCTTTTTAAGTCAGTTTCTTAAATCAATCAATCAATACTTTATTTACCCACGTAGCGTCAAGGAGCTCGTTCAAAATACATTGGTGACGTATTAAATCAACAAATCAATTCATTTTAAGTGGAAGCTCCCGTAAATTATGGAGACGCGTATAACTTTTGATGTCTGCAATGTCTCGCAATGCTGTTCATCTATTGCAGAACTCCGATCTAGTGCCCCGTTTGTGTGCGCAGCTATTGCCTCGCATTCGTGCATGGGCAAAAGAGAGACCATCGTTTCCCGTTATGTCCTGGAAGGAGTTTTTTGAGAAAGTGCGAGAGATCAACAATACAGCTGACGAGGAAGGAGTCAGAAATATCGCTTTCTACCTGAATGAAAGTGTCGAGGTAAGAGGATGTTTCGTAACCGCGGCAATTTACAATAACGAACGCATCAGTAACGCACACTTTAATGTGCACTTTTCGGAAAGTTTTAATCGCATTTTAACAATATATTCCCTTCTTATAGATCCAGTAAAGTTAGGTAACACTCTTTCATTTCCTGATCTTTGTCTTTGATCTTCATTTTTAGATTGTAAGTGACACTTCTCCTGAGCTTCGTGACCAAATTGTTCTTGACGTCAATTGGCTGACAGCTCACATTTTTGGAATTGCCTTGGCTCCCTCTAACTTCCCGCGTTCTCTTCGGGGCGACATAGCACATGGAATGGTGGGAAAACGCGAGCTGCAAGAAACCTTTCGTGAATGCCCTTTCGAACAGCTTATTAAGCTGTTTGTGCGATTTGAAGTGTGCCTCCCATGGGATGAAGAAAATCTTATTTGTGAGAACTACCTCTTCCCCAGTCACTTGGAAGAGGATCGCATCAAATCGGCCGAATTATGGCCAACGAAGTTGGACGATCGTTGTGTTGTTGGCCGTATTGTTGAGTGCAAGAACAAAACAGATGCTCTTCCCAACAGCTTCTTCTCAAAATTCCAGATCCGATTGTTGAGATGTTTTGGACACAAAAGCCCAGTTTGGAATCGTGGCATCAAAATCGCAGATGACACGGTAGAGATCCTCGCCTCACTTTCATCCACACTAACAGCGGTGAATGTCTGTGTGTGGGCGCCTAAAGGATGCGAAGAGCGATGTTACGACTCCATGAGATACATCGAGGGACTTAGGGATGATCTACTTGATGAGGTTGCCGGGGGAATCGAGTTTGTTCACAAAGCCATGAGCATCGAGGTGCTGAAACACAGAGATTTTGAAGGTTACCCGTTGACAGAAGTAGATGAGGCGCTCGAGAAAGGTGGTCCAAATGCCAGAGTTAAGCTTAGCCAAGAAAAATACGCAGTAAACGAAAGGGCGATAGATGTACGATACTGCGGAATTAGACGGTACGTGCATCCGTTTGATCACATAAGTCACTTTCCGCTGAGGGAAAGAAAGGCGTTATCCAAGATACTGGACTCCAAGATTGAATCTGACCACTTACAACTGTTGTCAGACCGGCTGAAAGTTCCAGTGGAACACGAGGACAGCGAATCTGGTAATGTATACGTATCCCATAGAGAGTTGTTATGTAGCGCTCGTTAAGAAGTGAGAAGGCTTGTAAGATATATTGAAAAAAAAAACATTGTTCCATCTGGTGTTGAGTTTGATCAGTTTACCGAAAAAAAAACAGGAAACTGGTAACTTGTTCTGTTTGGGTTCTAGCGTGATCACTTGCTCTGTTTGGGTTCTTGCATGATCATTTGTTCTTATGTCATAGTGTGTGTTAGTATTCTGGACTGAGTCATGTTTGTACTCCTCCACTTCACTGGTGGAGTAGTTGTTACCTTAAATTCTACCTAACTTTCATTATTGTTCAAAACCAGAAGACATGACTATTTGAAGTTGACGTGTCAAACTGAAACTTCAACTATGCCAATATGCAGTTTCTTTTTCTAATTAACGATGAAAACGAACGAGGAACTCGTTATATATTGTGAGTAGTCATTTTCAACAGCAACCCACCCTTCCTCTCCCTCACCCTCTTCCCAAAGCTAAAAAAAATCTATAACTACTTGACATGTGAACCAATTCAGTGAATGGTTTGAACTCAGGGGTAACTGTTTATCGTGTGGTCTGATCGTCCGGGCGAGAGTAGAACTGAGAAGAACTATAGTCAGTAGTGGTGACTGACGTTTCGATAACCTTAGCAGAAGTCATTCTCATAGTCGCACCGATTGAAAACTCAGTTTTTATCTAATCGCTTGTTCATTTGGCCCAAATAACAACAGGTGCTTCTCTTACGATTGGCACTTCCAAACAGCTGATCGTATTTGAGACAGTAAATTGATTCCGTGCCCTTATTTCGTTCGTTGTTTCAGGTTTCACTAGCGTTATTCCAGGGAGTAAAACAGATCGGTATCTCTCACGCTGTGCCTTTGAACGTGATTTGAGAGCAGATGACTTGATTCAAGCTTTGGAAGCTGCCAACCAATTCGAGGCTGCTACAATTGTTAGTCAGTGGTTTGCCAACGCCAAACGCTCTCAAGAGATCAGAACAATGTACAGAACTAGAGGTGAAAGCAGTGATTCTGAGCAAAGTTGTTCCTTTGCCTCACGAAGTCATTGGACAAGTGGAGTGTCCGAATATTCTGAAGTACGAACAGTGAGTATGGGAGGTGGCAGCGTCTCTGAGGGAAGTCCTCTCCTAAGGTCGTCTCCAAGGGTATCATGGATCAGTCGTCGACACATCTCTGTTTCCTCCGACGGAAAAGAAAGCGGTGCATCAGAGAGTAGTCTTCCCTTTGATGTGGAAAGAGAGAGGTGTGATAGCGGATTATCTTCCTCCGGAGGCAGTTTCAGTGGAGGAAACTGGCGACCTCGGTTGAAAAGTGAAAGTTCTTCTTCTGGGCTCAGCTTCCCAAGTGAAGGGTCCTTCTTTTCTTGTGAAGAATCTCACACTGGTTCAACAGAACAAATTGTACCTGGGCCTCGTCTAGTTGTCCATCCTTGCTCGAAGTGTCATTACTGTACACCAAAACTACCTGCACGAGACAACGAGGGTACCAAGCCACCCCTCAGCATAGAAGAAACATCACAAGATACGGGTGCTAGTGGTCCTCAGAAAGATTCCGATCGTGACGTGTCACTGAGTCCCGTTCAGGTTTCCAATGGCATGTCTGAGGAAGAAGCTGCTGAAAAAGAATCGACTCCGACGTGTGAGACTGCAGGAGAACCGGAGCTTGGTGAATCTTTTCCGTCGATAAGGAGACTTATTCCCGAGCTCTCCACGAGGTTGAGTGTAAGTTGGAGGCCCGTCGCTGTTGATCTTGGTCTCAGACGTCGTGACCTACGACGTTTTGAAGACTCCAGCTTGCTTCGTGTCCAGGCTGAACAAATGTTGCACTTCTTGTTGGCCACCAACAGATGTACCCTTGAATGCGAACAGTGCCAAGAAGTGATCTCTCAAAGACTTTCAGAGGCATTTGAAAACGCATATCGCGCGGATCTCGTGGATTTCTTGCAGTATTCAAAAGGTTAGTTAACTCGTGAACTCGTTCCACGGTACCTTGTAAGTATGCCTCGTCGTTGAGAAAAACATTGTCTGCCAAAGGAATTTGTTTCGTAAAAGAATGGATTATTATTGCTCCTTTGCAGCTCCTGTCACTGTCGCCTGGTTAGCTCAATTGGGAGAGCGCCGGACTACTGTGCGGGAGGTCGAGAGTTCAATACCGGCCGGACCAACACTCAGGGTCTTAAAATTAATTGAGAAGAATATGCTTCCTTTCTTTAACATCAAGAAATGGTTAGATATTCTAGTCTTCTCGGATAGGGACGAATAAATGGAGGTCCCGTCTCCTGCAGGGTTGGGGTAGGAGACGTTAATTTCCCACTCAGGAGATTACTGTGTGATGGATGTCCTCCCTGGGGTGGGTTGGGTGGGTAGGTGAAATCGTTACGGACTAAACATGGCTGCCAGAGGCGCCTGTGTGATTTCAACCTCAAAAATTGTAACTAAACACGTATGTTGTTTAGAGAAATAGAGACCTTTACCTTTACCTTTACCTTTATCAGTGCACACAACCGAACAGTATTTTTCTACTTTAAGAGCACCTGGAATCTGCGGAAGTGTGAAGACTGAAGCTTGAAGTGTGTGGAGAAATCTCAGTTTCTAAGCAACTGAGCACCTACCCCTCCCCTAACAACAAACAGTCAACTGATAACATGTAACTGGATAATAGATATTGCTGGTAGCTTGGCTCGTTGCTATTTAATTAATGGTTGGTTGGAAAGTTTGTTCTGACTGATAGATATTTAAATCGAAAACGACGCTTTTTTTTAAACGTGTGAAAATGGGAAAAGGGGAATCATTTTTCATTTTGGTTTTCCCATCAATTCACAAAATGAGCATATCTTAAGAGATAGAATAGTAAGAGCAGAATCGTGAGGTATTATAATTTAACGCGACATGTATATAAAAAAAACAAACAAACAAGAGTCCAGTGCACAAACAAGAAATGAGTTTCTGACTTTATCTTAAGTTATTTCTATAATAAGTGTAGTAACCAAAGGGAGGATTAGAGACGTTCTTAGCGGGCCAATATTACTTCCATTATTTGATGACGTTGTTCTTTTCAGACATTTTTTTAAAATTCCAGCTTTGAACAGAATGTTGTACACTTTATTTACGGAAATCAGGCGCAGTTTAATGTCACAATGACGGCATATTACGTCTTGAAGGGCATTTTCCTATGTTAACTATCTTGACTAAAGTCGCGTTTTAATAATGGCCGTGTAACGTGAACTGACAGCACTACCTAAAGGACTGTACGAAAAAGTTACGGTCGTCTCTGAAAGATTTCATGGATACCTTTGCAAATCTTTTCTAATTTAATTTGGTTTTACTGCTCTTGCCTGTAATCCAGCTTGAAAGTCTTCATCCTTCGTCATAAATATTCCCATTACTAAACTGTCGATTAAAAAAAAAACCCTCACATTTATAATTTCCCAAACCACTAAACCTATGGTCTGGATTGCGCGGCAGCGAAGGTGTCAACATGCTAACTGAATACGACCACTGAATGCCTTTGGATGTTCTATAATAATTATTGAATCCTATCAACGATAAACTACAGAACGTGGCAAACGGTCAAAGCATACCGACAAACGCGATGTGCTTCCGGCACAGGGGAAGACGGAGGTTTTTTCTTACCGGTCGTGGCTTCTGCGAAGTGAAAATGAGGATCAATCTTTAAGGAGAAAAATTTTATGAAAAAGGGAATGACAGGAATAACAGTAAAAACTAATTTGTTAATTGAGGCCAAGGGGATCAGATTCCCAGACTTGAAGGTCTCTGAACGGATTAAGTATAAAAATCTAAATGCGCTTTAATTTCTCGAGTTGCGCTATAATTCCGCCCTAAGATTGGAAATTCAGATAATCATATCACGTCTTCTCCCAAACGTCTATTTCCCTTAAAAAGAGCCATTCAGCTTGACTCTGTGTGACTACAATCCGTAGACACTTAATCTTTGGGGAATCCACAAAAGTAACGTTTGCTTTTCCTTCTACAAAAGAACCGACTGTCGCAAAGTCTCCACAAGATTGCGCACTAGCAGCTGGCGATGACCATTTATTTATTGCCTCCCCGGATTCAAAATTCGCTTGAAGGACGCCAACCCTTAACCAGTCATTCTTAGCTAAATTGGAACCTGTGTCCACAAATACTTTCTCTGTGTTATCAGCTTGATCAAACTTTACAGTGACGTGGTCATTTGGTTGGACTTGCCTTCCCCAAAAGTAGCCATAACCACTTCTGTAAGCATCTTGAGGGATCCACGGGCATTTCGTCGTACATAAGGTAGAAATACGATGCAACATTTTCGAGGTCTTTGGCCTGATAAACCTTTGCGACATGACCCATAGTTGAGATGTCGAGTATCGGCCAGTATCCATCTATGGACGAGATGAACTCGTCCATCTTTTGAATTAAACTCGGAGAGGCCATGACATCATCTTCAATGTGAAGGTAATAAGTAGATAGTTTGCGACAATAACACATCAGAAAAGCAAAGTCTAAATTCTGTTTGGAACGCCACGCACTCCTCTCCTGTGAGGCACCATATTTCAGCCTAACATTAGACAAATCGGGATAGTATTCAGGTGATATCTCAATTACGTGTAATAGATTTTCTTTCCGGAAAAGCTTTAAAAGATCCAAAGCAGCATTCGCTTTCAAAATTTTGTCAAAGTCTGCGAGGAATACAGCCATAAATGTTTTATTTTTTTCAGCGTCATTCATGTTGTCCAATAAACTCAGGATCGTTTTTAACAGATAGTTTGCCCCGTCGGGTCTGCTTATTGAAGTAACACCTATTGTCAGGTGCCCTGAGAGTAAACAGAATGTATTCTTCAGATGATAGGCTTAAAACATCGCTGAGAGTATCCTGTTATAAAACGACCGTTATTTTTTGGTTCCTCGCACTACGATATAGCCTGCAGAACCAGCGTACACTTTTGCGTCTTACGGGCGAACGGAGACAAGCGTTAGGCATGGGCGAGGCGTGAATCACGCTCGAGGGGAGAAACGCGAAAAAGAAACGCTCCTCCGCTCGTGCATGACTCGTTCCTCGCGCTCGCCTCGCGCTTGCCTTCGTTTGACTGAAAAGCGCAAAAAATTACACTTGTTCTGGAGGTTAACTATGGAACATGTGCGATAAAGTCAGCCAATAGAATTGGGCGATTTTACACTGAAATCGTTACGCGCCATTTTTGAACGCGAGTGCTACCTATTATGGGGCCTAGGAAAAACTCACCCGTGATTTTCACGAACGACCAAATATACTGTAATACGTGAATAAAATAGCCTGTTGCGTCACCGGCTGCAAAGCCTCGATTTCGCACGAAACTCGCCTTGGGCTTCCATTAAGGCAAGTAAGGAGGGATAACTAAGTTATAAATAGCTTTCTTCGCATAGTTAGGGACTGAAAAATAATCCAAACGAACTTCAGATAATACTTACTCTGTTGTAATGGATATCGTCCAAGTTTATTCACCATTGAGCTTCTTAGGACTTGGTCACTGGGGCACAGATGATTTTTTTTCTCTGCAACAGCAAATAGGAGAACATGTTAAGTTCATACGCTGCAAACTATCCGTGCGATTACAAAAGATAGAGTTGATTGGTTGAAAATAAGCGGCGTAACAAAGAAATTTGCTTGGATTACGATGGACAGCGTGCTTGTAAATTCTACTCGCAATCTTCGATTACCAAATTTTGAAGGTTCTTAAACTGCTATAAACACTACTAATCCTGATTTCACTATCATGACAAACAAACGAGAGACGTTGACGTCATATACGAAATGGCCCGGGTGCATTTGCACTGCGAAGGAAAGTTGCGTAATTGAGCTTTTGTGACAGAGGACCTTCACAAGTGAAATAATGTTGTATATAAATTACTCTTGTCTAATGAAAATCAGAAATGGAGCGATTCATTCAACTGATAAGTGAAAAAATAAACTACATCGAGGTAAATGGAGAAATACACCAAGAAATGTCATGCCTCTGCACCGTAACCAGTCTCGAAGTGATACCCAATAATATTGTATTTTATTTGCATCGTGCTTCTGTAATTTTTTTGTCGTGTTTTCACTCTTACTGTCATCTTACATGGCACTTCTGCCGAGCGAGCGACAAAAGAAAACTAGAGCGCATTCAAGAGAGGGGTTTGCGCGCAGTCTTTAGGGATGGTACGTCCAAATACGAGAAGCTGCTGAATAAGGCTAAATTAACTACGTTGTATGAAAGGAGGCTTCAAGATATAGCCTGCTTGATGTACAAAGTGAAGCATGGCATGTGTCCTCAGAGCATCAGGAACTTGTTCTCATTAAGTAGCACTGACTACAGCTTTAGAGGGGCTGATTTTCACATAACTGGATTTCATTCGGTAACATATGGGGAACATTCGTTGAGAGATCTAGGACCAAAATTGTGGAATACCCTGTCTAGCAATCTTAGAAATTTCGCTCTGACGAAGGGCTAACGCTCCAAACGTCAGCTTTTTTATTCGTTACGGTGGCCAATTTACAATTTCAACTGAGTTGATATAACCAAATTACCTTGTTACCCCCACCGACGCAGCACCGCAGTTTCTTCAGTAACTTTTAGCCTTAGAAATTTACCATCGTTGCAATCATTTAAATGACAGATTCGTGATATCAATCTTTCGTTCAAGCTTAAACCTGACTGTGAGAACTGCATATTATGTAGCAACGGACATACATATTGACCTGTTGCTTTATATTTTATTTATCTATTTACCTATTTGTTATTTATTACATGCTCTAGTTAGTCTAAATAATGTATTATCTTAGTATAAATATCAAGTGTATTCATCATTATTGTTAGTTATCTATTCTTATCCTCTAGTATACTTACCTAGGCTAGTTGTTTTTAACCTCAAATTGGTTTTATTTCAGTGTCCCCACTGAGTAGAGGGGTTTTTTTCTTTACCCTCGGCTAAGTAGATTATAACTTTTTTTGACACTATAATAAAGTCATAATGATGATGATGATGATAATTAAAAATTATTGAAAAAAACGACGTTTAAGTGTCGTGAAAGAATTTTTCAACGTTTAAGAAAGAAAATCTCGTGCCAGTCGATAATTAACATTGTTTTCTTGTAATAAACTGATGTGTTCCTGCAGGAGTGAGGCTCATGTAGCAAATCATTGCAACTATAAATTAAGTATTCGTCCTCCGATATATGTTACAACTTGAGCCAACGAAATAAGTTCTCCAACAGTTCAGTGTTGTCACAGAAAGTCATAAATTACCTTGTCAAATCCTTTACATACTGTATTGCACAAAATAAGGGGGATGCTACAAACATGAAATCTGCAATTCAAAGCATTGTGCCTCATGCATTTGGTGACCATACTGGTTGTAGAGAAACATGGTGTCGATACAAGAAAGACCCTTTTCATTATTGTCACGGAGATCTTCCCTATGGCAAAGACCTCCAAGGAGATAGCCTTCAATCTGAGCCCCGAAATCTCTCTTTGATGAATATAGCACAGACATTTTTATAAAGAAACTTGCACCTGCAGCAAATTCTCAACGTAATGAGTCTCTGAACATTGTGGTGGGCTCGAAGAACCCCAAAATTCGCTTTTACGGGGGAAGTGAAAGCAATGATTATCGAGTGTCCTGCAGTCTCTCAAGTAAATTTAGGTTACAGGTACATTCCTCAAACTCTAGCGTCACTTAGCATAGAGCCAGGTCTTTTCTGTGTAGACCATAATACGAAAATGGACAAGAAAAGTTGGAAGGACAAACAAAGGAAATCAACAGTTGCATTCAGGCGACGTCGATCACAATCACACAAACACCAGATTTCAGAAACCTCAAAAAACGAGGGCAAAGAAGGTACCATGTATGAAAGTGGCATTGGCCTGTGTTAAGGATAAGTTGAGAAAACTGTATGATATATGCTGATGATTCCCAACTTTACATAAAGATAAACTCCTGTGACAGAATGCTGGGCATGGAAAGATTGAAATCATGTGTTAATGCAATCATGGAGTGGGCCAAGAAAAACAGATTGCAGTGCAACCCTTCAAAAACAGAAATAATTCATTTCCTCTCACGCTTCTCAAAAAAATCCTCCTTTCTGTAATATCAATATTGGAGATGATATCATTAATTTATCTAATACTGTCCGAGACCTAGGCGTCATGCTTGATTCTGTGATGAACTTACGCTCGCATTTAAATTCCATCTGTAAATCGTCGTCTCTAGCTATCAGAAATATTGGTCGCGTTCGTAAATACCTCTCAACGCAGCAAAATGAAAGATTGATACACGCCTTCATCTCATCGAGACTTGATTACTGTAATAGCCTATTGTACGGTCTACCGATTTGTGACATCGAAAAATTCCAACGGATCCAAAACACAGCTGCCCGCTTGTTAGTCGGTGCTAAATCAAGAGCAGTATAACACCTATACTTATGAAACTTCATTGGCTCCCGGTCACAAAACGAATTCAATTCAAGATACTGTTGATAACATACAAAGCACTAAATGATATGGCTCCAACCTATCTTGTTGAACTTCTTAGTCGATATATTCCAGCACGAAACCTCCGTTCATCAAACATGAATCTACTTGAGGTCCCAACAATTCGAACTAAAACGTTTGGGCAAAGAGCATTCTCCTACGCTGCACCGTATTTGTGGAATCAACTACCTGAATGCATAAAAAACGCCGAATCTGTTGACTCCTTTAAACGCTTATTGAAAACTTATCTTTTCAAAAATTAAGCCACCAGATTTTTTTTGATATCGTACGTTGTCAAATATATGTATAACACGTAATAATTCATTAGTTTAGATAGAGTAGCGCAAAATTACATGTATAGGTCCTGGATTTTTGTTGAAATCTTGTTAATTGTAATTGTAAAGCGCATAGAGTTCAATTTTAATGCAGATATATAAGAACTTATTATTAAATAAACTGAAACGGACACCACCCCTCCCCTTCCCATGTAAACGTATTTGTCACGGGTTGCCATGGCAAAAAGAATAAATAAACGCACCAGGTTCGTTTTGGTCCGCCATATTGCTTGTATGATTGCTTTCGATGTAAATGATTTCGACCTCTCCTTCCGCGGCCGGTAACACCTGAACCTACACTCTTCTGCGACAACATTGGAGTGAACAATTCTGAACTTTCAATCACTGATCTTTATGAAATAACCGCTGCTATCACGAAACAACAACAAGAACAGTACGAAAATGCAGTTCCGAAATACACTTCGAGACCCACAGTTCAAAAAGGAAAAATTTGATGACAGTAAATTTTATCACTTTGTTTTATTTGACATCGAGACAAATTCAACGGGAAAATCAGCAGAAGCATGTCAGCTCGCTGCCGTGGATAGGTCAGGTAAACAATTCTCACGCTATATTCTACCAACCAGAGACAGATTCTCACGCATCAAAGGTCAACAAACTTACAGTTAAAACTGTCCACCGACGTTTCAAAGATAATCGACTAGTAGAAGCCTTTGAGTTATCGCAAGTACTTAGGCAGTTCTTAACTTTTTTGTGGGCCAGCATAGATTCAGCTTCAACACGGTCCACAAAGCCCGTTTGCACAATCTTGGCTGGACACAACGCCGCCACATTTGATATTCCGATACTTCTTCGAAACGGTGGCGAAAATTTTATCGCGGAGCTCAGTTCCATCAGTTCCATCCGGTTTGCAGACACTCTGACACTGATGAAATACCGATTATCAACCAGAGTGCAGTGAAAGCTACTCTGGTAGTGTTTGCCTCGTCCGAAGCGATAGCTTCCCATGATGAACGTGAAAAGGCGAATAATATGATATCATACGACTCGATTAAATAAATTTATTGCACATAACACGCGAATTTTATTCCATAAAGCTCATTTGTAGAAATCTATACGCTTTATTTTCACACGTGAAAAAACCTATACAGCCAATCAGAATGGCGTACAGCCCTTTCACATGTCGAAGTATAACCAATCGAATTGCTGGAAAGAGTTACACGGGAGCTCACTTGTTCGTGCTCGCAAAATTTTTGCGACTGCTCGCATGCTCGTATTCTCAATTTAAAAGTGCTCTCAAAATTTGGCCTTTGCTCGAATTGCTTTATTGATATCGTACTTAGATTTTAAAACAAAAACTTTTGTAAGTGCAGTTTTCCGTTCAGTACTTTATTCCCTTGTGTACATGTACTGCGATATTTCCATTGCCATTAAATTTGCATTGTTAGTGAGTTTTTGTTTCTAATTTGCGTTTAGAAAATTATTTCAATGAAAATTCTCATGTTATGCGCAATAAACAGCTCCCGACATAGAAAGTGCTTTGTACGAGGCTTTATTCACTCGTTGTTTGTGTCAAAAGCCCTCACTCGCTCGTACCTCGCTCGTTCGGGTTTTTGACACAAACAACTCGTGAATAAATATATCTTTTAGACGTTTTGTTGTGTAGTATCGCTGAGTATTTTTACGAGTTGCGCCGTATACAAATAACGGGTAAAAATACTCAGCGATACTACACAACAAAACGTCTAATGAGTTATTTATTATCCAACCCGCCAAACTGTTATTTCAGTGCGGGCGAATTTCGCAGTTGTTTATTTATTATATACATACTGAGATTTACACACTGAAAAGCCGAAGAGTAAATTTTCGTTCGCAAACCGATGTAAACCTACGGTGGCCCATAGGTGTCGTGACAACTTTTTTTATTCATGACATTCTTTTTTCATTTCATGTCAAAACTTTGTACTTTTTTGTTGTCAAACTTTTTCCATAAAGTGGAAATAATTTTTTCATGACAAAACTTTTTTTCTGACAAAACTTTTATATAAAACAAGATTCTACAGTATGACTCTTTCTCATAGTTAAATTTTAGAATGTTACAATTTTACATTTTACATTTTAGTAGTATTTAGAATTATACTTGTAACTCGATAATACTAGCTTATTCTTTAGCTACTCCAAATTCGAGATTAAATAAAGTATATTTATTACACGACTCGGGCAGTCAGAGGGCCAATAACTAAAATCAACCAATCAAAATGCTCTATTGCCGGTCCAATATTCTCTAAGTATTGGACCGGGCACTGTCCCGAATGGTCCCGAATGATACCACACTTGTGTCCCTTTGAACTTCAGTCGTATAATAAATCTCTTATTAACCAAGCTTACTCGGGACCGTACTGGAAGAACATCGGCCCTCGGTCTTTTTTGTACGGACCTCGCTGCGCTCGGTCCGTACTGTCAAGACCTCGGGCCGATATTCTCCCAGTACGGCCCTCGCGCTTGGTTAATAAGATATATGTATGTATGTATGTATGTATGTATGTATGTATAATGAAAAAACTCCCTTTCCACGTCAAACTTCTTTCATGACAAAACTCTATTTCTATGACAGAACTCTTTTTCTATGTCAAAACTTTTTTCCGTGACAAACGTTTTTTTGATGACAAAACTTTTTCACCGCCGCGGGAGTCTGGGGAGAAAAATGTGCTGCTCAGTACAGGAACTACAGCAAAGATGGCGCCATGAAAGTGCATTTAAGGTGGCTCAATAGGGTTATGCAAGATCACGAAGCGCACGCCAGTGACATCAATCGAAAGTTAATATTCTCGTTGTTTATGCTATTTTTCAAATCAAAGCTACTGAAACAAAAAAAACAAGGGCCTAAATTTGCTGTACAACAGTCACCTCTGAAGTCAAGGCTTTTGGTCCCAAATTAAAACTACTCAAATATCGCCATTTTTTGACGTCTGTTTGACTTTGATTTCAATTTTCTTCAATTTCCTTTGGTAAAATTTTCTATTATTCTCCGACCAGGTAGAGTTTGACAAGACGAAACTTTTAAAATCGATAAAAATAGGGGTTGTCAAGGTAGTTTTTTCGCTTTTAACATTTTTGTTGTTTTTTGGCTGAGCGAAAAACTTGTCATACAAATTTTCCTGATAGATTCATAGCAAGGAAAGCTAAAAGGGTATAACATCTCTGCTAAATTTTAAGGAATTTCACAGAAGGAAATACGAGAAATCTGAGGGGGAACTTTCTATTTATTCACCTCAATGGCAATTACGCCATCAGAATAGGAACTCGCCAAGATTGCTATTTGAGCATGCGTGAACTTTCGAACCACGCGGTTTTGTCGAGGACTAATGTGTAAACATGGACGGTCATTATCTTTGACGTTTTTGTACAAACTGCTTTTGACCCAAAGTCAGTTGAGAACATACCTTAATTCACTATGTCGTAGAATCCTTGGAAATCTCTTCGAAGTGTTTCAAAATTGCGGAGACTATTCTCGTCGTGTTTGTGACCCTTGGAAAAGATGAGCGACTGGACAATGGCGGTCTCGTCAAAATACACACAAGACCTTTCCTATGGAACGCCATAACTGTCTTATGATACTTTTGGTCATGATATTCGGTGCTTACATCCTTATATTGGGTGCTTACATCCTTATATTCGGTGGTTAAATCATTATATTCGGTATTTACTTCATTATATTCGAAGCGTACTTCGTTATATTCGGTGCTTACTTTATCATATTCGGTGTTTACTTTCTTATATTCGGTGCTTAAATCATTATATTGGGTGCGTACTCCGTTATATTCGGTGCTTACTTTATTATATTCGGTGTTTACTTTCTTATATTCGGTGCTTAAATCATTATATTTGGTGTTTACTTCATTATATTCGGTGGATACTTCGTTATATTCGGTGCTCATTCTATTATACTGGGTGGCTTATTCGTTCAGTGTTCACTTCATTATATTCGGTGTTCACTTCATTATATTCGGTGTGCACTTCATTATATTCGGTGGTTATTTCATTTTATAAAAAACTAGATCATTGGAAAATGCAATTCAAAGCTTTTTATTGGCTTAGCCATTATGGTATATCAGCCAATATACCATAATCTACAAATATGGTAAGCGTACGTGTCAGCTTAAAATAAAAAGGGCGCTAAAAATTTAATAAAATTTAATAATTTAATTCAACGTTTTTAATAAAACAATTATTCCACTCGCGCTTGTTGGATATGAGATGATTATAGCCAACTCGGCGCTACGCGCCTCGTTGCCTATCTATCATCTCATATCCAACGCGCACTCGCGGAATAATTGTTAGATATTCGGTATTTACTTCATTATATTCGGTGCATACTTCGTTATATTCGGTGCTCATTTTATTATACTGGGTGGCTTATTCGTTCAGTGTTCACTTCATTATATTCGGTGTGCACTTCATTATATTCGGTGTGCACATCATTATATTCGGTGTGCACATCATTATATTCGGTGTTCACTTCATTATATTCGGTGTGCACTTCATTATATTCGGTGGTTATTTCATTATATACTCGGTGATTAAATCATCCAGTTCGGTGCTTCCGACAGCTGGTGAGCACTTCATCATCTTCGGTCCTACCAACATTGTACGCGGTAGTAAAATCATTATCTTCGGTGCAAACTTCGTTATGATCGTCACATGGTGGGGTTGTGAAAATGAGGGTAGGACTCGCAAAGCTTACCAGATAGATATGAATCAATTCCATGAGTCTTTGACAATTTCTGACAATGCTCTCAATATTGATCCAAGGTGGCCATACTTAGGAGCTTCTCCTGATGAGATTATTAACTGCAAATGCTGTGGGATGGGTGTGTGTGAAACAAAATGTCTATATGCGCACAAGGATTCCACAATCACTGAGGCTGCTGGCCAAAACAACTTTTGTTTAAAGAAAGATGAGTTTAGTAAAGTTCATCTTTACAAATGTCATGCCTACTACCAAGTTCAGGCCCAGATCTTTATCTGTGAGGTTGAATATTGTGATTTTGTGGTGTGAACAACAATGGATCTCTTTGTGCAGAAATTCTTCCTGACCAAGAGTTTTGGGAAGATGCAGTCTCTGTTTCCTCTGATTTCTTCAGCAAGTGCATTTTGCCTAAAATTGTAGGGAAGTAATATACATGCCCAGGGTGTGAAGCTCTAACCATTCCATCTTCATCAACATCATCTGGTGATGAAGAAGAGGAAGCGCTGTGGTGCTATTGTCAACAAGATTTGGAGGACAGCACATTAATTGGTTGTGACAATGATTTGTTCAAGATAAATGGAATCATATGTCATGTTTGAAGTTGAAAGAAGAGCCTTTAGGAGACTGGATTTATCCAACTTTTAATTGAAAAAATTAACTGAGCAATCATGATTGAAATGTCAAGGTTATTCAATTGTACCACAATCACCAAAATATTACTTTGGGGGTGCTCCTTTCTTTGTCAAAATGCTAACTGAACTTTATGGTTGTTTGTCATATAGTAGTAGTAGTAGGCAGTCATCGGACCACGTCCATGACTAGCGCAATTGCGACAAACACTTTCTCTCGTGGCTAAAAAGCCCAATTCTAGAACGGCAGACACGACCGCATCCACTGCACACGAAGACACATCCCACTGGAACACACATTGCGTTGTTCATTGCTGCTTTTCTCTTAGCTCTTCTATCATCGGCTTCAGCTTTCAGCCTTTCCTCTCCCGCCTGGAGTGCCAGACTGCACACAGACCTCCAATCACTCCGATCGGCGGCATGTAGCTCCCAGTTATCTGTTGGCAGGCCAGTGGCGAGCATATCTCTCTTGCATACGTCCTTGAAACGCAGCTTAGGTCTGACAATAGGCCTCGAACCGGATTCCAACTCGCCATACAGCAAATCCTTAGGGATTCGCCCATCCTCCATCCGGTACACATGACCAAGCCACCTCAATCTGCGCTGTCTTATCAGGGTGAACATCGAGGGGATATTGGCTCTTGCAAGTACCTTATTGTTAGAGACCTTATCTGTCCATGAGATGGAGAGGATGCGACGAAGACATCTCATATGGAAGATGTTTAAGCGCTTCTCCTGACTAGCGTAGGTAGTCCAAGACTCGCTACCAAACAATAAGGGGCTCACGATGCAGGCACGATACACAGCAACTTTAGTTTGGTTCGTTAGCTTCTTGTTCTCCCAGACACGGGCAGACAGCTTAGCCATGTTGGTTGCAGTCTTGCCAATTCTCTTTCCAATCTCCACTTCAAGGCAGTTGTTGTTTGAGGTGGTGGAGCCGAGATAGGTAAACTGTGTGACGGCTTCCAAGGTGTAATCTTTGATCGTTACGGCGGGTGTGGCTGCATTGTCCTGGCACATGACTTTCGTCTTCTTTAGGCTGATTGTAAGTCTGAAGGCCTCACATGCGTCCGAAAACTGATTGAGGAGGAGTTGGAGTTTTTCAGCGATGTGAGCAATGAGGGCAACATGGAATCAAACTGGTTGTAAGTCCACCTCGATCAAATGGTATAATGGACTCTTAAATTGGTGACTGCATAGCACACTATGGCAGCTTAATGTCAATAGGAGCCAGAGACTCGCCTGGTTTTGCCTTTGCCAACGAAACTATACCGGCTTCCGCAAAGTATGTGCATGGTTATCCCCCAGTTTGTGTTGTTATTATCAATATTTAGAAAATACAGCATCAATCCCACAAGTATCAATAATAAGCTGAATCTCAAACTAAACCATTTGCGCATGCGCTAAGATGCGAAAATTATTAATACAAAAGAAACATACAGCCTTGAAAGCTTAAACAATAATTACTTTTCAATTGCTTGCTTGTTTATACATGTAACACAACCAAATTCAAAACAACCAAACACAACACAGAGTTGTGGCATGAACTAAAACTGTAAAACGATCATACCGGCTTCCGTAAAGCACGTGGTGTTGTAGTATCCAACAAAATTGAAAAAATTTACCGTTCACACAAAATATATTACAATCCAAACTACAGCACAAGTCTTAAAATAGTCTACATTGGCAGACCTAATTACAAGTATTGGCAGCTATTTAGAATGCATGACATCGACAAGTATATCCGTAACACCTTCAACATACACTTCAGACAGCTATGTTACACGGATTGTTGCGCGTGGTTATCCCCCAACATGGCTGAAACCGGTTTTTTAATTTATGCCGACGTCACGTGCAAACAAAGGATATGTGGTGATCGAGCTCTTCATCTGAAACATCACTGAAATCCTGAGAGCTGATTCCGTAGTTTTGCATTCTGCGATAAATTGTGCTCTCCGCGACAGAAAACATACTGGCGATTTCTTTTATCTTGAAACCCTCCTCTAGATGATTCTCTAGTATTGATTTTGGTATGTTGAATTCTGGAGCTCCAGATCCTAAACGATTTCTTTGAGGCTTCCGTTTTCCGTGGATTGAACATTCCATTCGCAAACTCATCATGTCAGAACTCTTACTTACACCCAGCTGCTTCATTTCGCTTGCCGATAACAGAGAAACTACATCAGGTGTGATTTTCTCCTTTTCAAATACTTCTGTTAGATTACTTAAGTTTTGTCGCTTCAGAATGGAGGCCACTGCAGTCTTTTCCACCAGTTTCATAATACTTTGAAAATACGCGGGAAATCGCAGAATTGCATTGTGGGGTTAGTACCGCGAACAATGTTTTTGGGAGCCTGGTGACGATCATAATGAAGTTTGCACCGAAGATAATGATTTTACCACCGCGTATAATGTTGGTAGGACCGAAGATAATGAAGTGCTCACCAGTTGTCGGAAGCACCGAACTGGATGATTTAATCACCCAGTAAAATGAAATAGCCACCGAATATAATGAAGTGCACACTGAATATAATGAAGTGAACACCGAATATAATGAAGCGAACACTGAACGAATAAGCCACCCAGTATAATAAAATGAGCACCGAATATAACGAAGTATGTATCGAATATAATAAAGTAAGCACCGAATATAACGGAGTAAGCACCGAATATAATGAAGTAAACACCGAATATAATGATTTAAGCACCGAATATAAGAAAGTAAACACCGAATATAATAAACTAAGCACCGAATATAACGGAGTACGCACCCAATATAAGGATGTAAGCGCCGAATATCATGACCAAAATTATCATAAGACAGTTATAATTATGGCGTTCCATAATCGTCTATGGCGTTATTTGTACTCGTCTACTGAGGTGATATTATTATCCAACTGTTCTTCGTAAAGTACAAATAACGCGCGCAACGAGTACAAATATCTCGCAGTATTTGTATTCCAGAAATATCCGCGAAATTCGCCCGCACTGAAATAACTCGTATTTTGACTCTACGGACTCGTCAAAATGCGGCACAACTTGTGCAAATACTCAGCGATACTTCACAATGTACTGACAATCACTCAAATCACGGCAGGCTTGATATATTGTTGATAATATCCCTGCCTTCGTTTTATGAGCACACCTAAGAATAACAGAGATCTATTGTTGTTTTGTAGAGAGATAGAAAGACCGGAAAAAACTATTTGGTCGAAATGATGGCTTACCAAAATTTCCTCAAGACCAGTTTGTTATCTAGAGACATCGAGACTTGATTACTGTAATAGCCTATTGTACGGTCTACCGACTTGTGACATCGTAAAATTCCAACGGATCCAAAACACAGCTGCCCGCTTGTTAGTCGGTGCTAAATCAAGAGACAGTATAACACCTATACCTATGAAAAAACTTCATTGGCTCCCGGTCACAAAACGAATTCAATTAAAGATACTGTTGATGACATACAAAGCACTAAATGACATGGCTCCAACCTATCTTGTTGAACTTCTTAGTCGATATATTCCAGCACGAAACCTCCGTTCATCAAACATGAATCTACTTGATGTCCCAACAATTCGAACTAAAACGTATGGGCAAAGAGCATTCTCCTACACTGCACCGTATTTGTGGAATCAACTACCTGAATGCATAAAAAACGCCGAATCTGTTGACTCCTTTAAACGCTTATTGAAAACTTATCTTTTCAAAAATTAAGCCACCAGATTTTTTTTGATATCGTACGTTGTCAAATATATATATAACACGTAATAATTCATTAGTTTAGATAGAGTAGCGAATTGAATGTATAGAATTTTTATTGAAATTTTGTTAATTTGTAATTGTAAAGCGCATAGAGTTCAATTTTAATGCACTATATAAGAACTTATTATTAAATTAAATTAAATTAGCTCAATCATGGCGCATAAAGGATCTCTTAAAGAACCCGCTGCATCTTTACACTGTGATCAGATAGGCGTTTTACCATTCATTTAGGTCTCGGTTTCAAACTTTGTCTCACTCACCGATTCCAAGAGGATATTCGTCGATTATTTCTTTCACTTCTGGTCGTCCCATCCGCCCATGAAGAAAAAAACCCATGGAGAAGGTACTTATCGTAAATATCACCAGCGCTTTTATAATACATTTCGGATTAAATTGTCGCCGGATTGCTCTCCTCGTAAACACCATCGTTTATTTACCACAGCTACCCAAATATGGCTCGACTGGACAGAAGATTATGGACTCTGGATCTTCGCTCTTGTAGGGCAGGTTGGTCTACAACGAGAAGTCGATAGAGTTAGATAGAGAACTGAGCCACCTGAACGTTAAAGCGTGAGCCCCTTATCAGAACAACGTTTCTTTCAATTGGTAACTGTTCATCCGAGTCGGATTCTATTTATTGCTTTGTTGTTTACTTCCGTAGAGGTTCAAATGAGATTAAAGAATGATTTTAATGAAGCTAAAAAGCGAAATTAGGGAAATCGTCGATGGATTTTTCGAAGTTGCACTACACATAACCGTTCTAAGGAACACGAACTGGTCACCGAGGACTGCGTTCGTAACTGAGATTTAAAGGATAATGAAAAAGCTTGAAATGAATGTTCTGAATATTAATTATAAGTTTTTGAAACCACTGAAAGGGGGTAAATAGACTGAAAGGGTTAATAAAAAAAAGGCTTAAAATGAATATGCTGAGGTTAGGGTTAAGTTATGACACCTTCATCTGCCACTTTTAAAATTAATATGAATTCTACTCTAGTCAAGGGACAAAAATTATTTTATCGGACTCGTTTGGAAAAAAAAAACAGCTTCGTCCTCCACGGGAGCTTTCCCGTTGTCTCGTTTTTCCGCCGCACCGCTGATACGATGTTTTTTTTTTTTTGGCACTTGCGATGTCAAATATCCTTCTCATTAACATTTTGAAAGCTTCTACCGAAATGAACTCATTTTAGGGAGGCAGTAATCAAAGGAAAATGATATTAATTACATTTATATCGATCAAACTACTTCTCTGATATATCGAAAAACGGAACTTATGGGAAAAGAGCGGGGGCTGTTAACGTGCGAGCAGAATCTTCCGCTTTGATCAACACAAGCTAAGTTAATGTGATATTTCAATTAACCCTCCAGAAAGCGAATTTATGGTGAGAATATATGACAAAGAAGCGTACGGGTAGCAGGTGAGGAAAGCAAATGAAACCAGAGGACTCATCTTTATTTATCGCCGGGGGTGGGGGTCCGGAAGATTTTTGTTCTGTCACAATCAAATTTACTTGACGTCCCCTAGGCTTTCTAGTATCCTAATAGTTTCATGATATCAAACAGTGGTGGATCTAGGGGAGGGACCCAGGAGGCCTACCGCCCCCCCCTTATTTTGGGTTAAAAAAATTAATGCAGAAGGTGGAAAAGCGGACAAGTGTACACACACAACAAAACCGCCTTTCTCCCCCTCCCCCCCCCCACTTATCTCAAGGTCTGGATCCGCCACTGATACAGTCTCCCTTTATAATCTGTTGGTGATGACTGACTTCCCCTCCACTCCCCCTAAAAGCTATTTGATCTCCTCCACCTCCCCCCCTCTTCACACACAAACTAGAAGCACGGGTATATTTCTATCAAGGAGTTTGTATTCTTAAATTCAATATTTTTATATAATTCCTACAAGGGAATAATATTTATTCATTTTCTATTTTGTCACCTGTTCATGGTGGTTAGAGTTCAATTTTTCTTTCATCAATGACTTCACTTAGGAAACAGCAAATGCAAAATGATACGTTTTCAAGGGAAAACTATATGATCGATACACATGAAAAACGTTTTTTTTGCATCAATTCTTTTACTCTGATAACTAGTAAAAGCAAAAAAAAAAAACATAGAAGTTTAAACAACACATTACATTTTCTACCTCAAATTTTATGATTTCAACTTATAGAGCCAAACGGCAAACAAATGATGCCCAATGATTATTCGAATTGATCATGGTATTATTTAAGCTGGCACTTTTTCAAACTTATCCCATGCTTGCACGAAAGCAATTTTTTAAAAGGATCACAAGTATCCACTATGGATCCTGGACTAACCAAAGCAGAATTAGGGGGTACAGAATATCCGAAGCGAGGCAAGTCATATGAAGTTAACCCCATTTCAGACGATCGGGCAGCTCGAGGCTCAAGTCAGAAAGAGGCAATAGAGAAAACTTGGAAAACATATGTCGAATCAACCACCCTTCATGGCTTGCATTACGTGTTCTCCCGCTCAACCAGCGCGCGTCGCTTTCTTTGGGCTGGGCTTCTTTTGCTCGCAATGATGTGGTTTTCATTTCAGTCCTTCAAGTTGGTCGAGAAGTATTACAGCTACAAAGTGACGACAAAAGTCAGTTTAAGATACGAACCTATGCAGAATTTTCCAGCGGTGACTATCTGCAACTCCAACATGTTCAAACATTCCGTGGTTAAAGCGAAGGCGTATGAAGAAATTGTACCCCATCTATTTGTCTCCATTAGTGAAAAAATGGGCTTACCTCTCAGTTTCAATGATAGCATTGACTTGAACAAATATAATGACTTTAACCTCACACAGTTTTACATCGATGCAGGACACCAAATCACTGATACCGTATTTCACTGCATTTGGAACGGAAAACCGACTTGTGGCCACAGGAATTTCACGTCCGTGTTAACATCGATGGGACTTTGCCACACTTTCAACTCAGGTAAATTTTTTTACATCAAAAACTATGTATTTTCTCCGTGTGTGAAAAAGCGATAGAGCTCTTGTGACGACATTTGGTCGTAAGAAGCGCGTTTGACAGGGGTTAATGACAGCCAACAGAACTTGAAGGTAGCTCATCTATTGAATCTTGGTACGGAGACTGTTGTTAGTGACTGCAGGTCAATAATATACAGAATCGCTCGTTGTATAAATGAAAAGAATTGGGTGAAATTCATTAAATTATATTTGAAAGTTAGTATATTTACAAAACAAGACATAAAAAGCTGGGTAATCTGTTTCAAATTCAAATATTGTCGGTAACAGGGCTAATTACTAAAAATCGATTTCATTATTGCTCTATCGATTATCCGCATAAAAAACATAAAAGTCTTTAAATTACGTATCCTGTGTTACAATGATTTTGGATAAGTCCTCAAAAAGTTTAAAATAAAAAAAAGGCTAAAAATTTGGCTCACTCATACTCAAACTAAATTATATTTCAAAATTAGTATATTTACAAAAGAAGACATGAAAAGTTGGGTAATTTGTTTCAAATTCAAATATTGTTGGTAACAGGGCTGATTACTAAAAATTGATTTCATTATTGTGCTATCGATTATCTGCATAAAAAACATAAAAGTCTTCAAATCACGTATCCTGTGTTACAACGATTCTGGATAAATCCTCAAAAAGTTAAAAAAAAAAAAAAAAAAAAAAAGGCTACAAATTCGGCTCGCTCATACTTAAACTAAATTATATTTCAAAATTAGTGTGTTTACAAAAGAAGACATGAAAAGTTGGGTAATCTGTTTCAAATCCAAATATTGTCGGTAACAGGGCTGATTACTAAAAATCGATTTCATTATTGCTCTATCGATTGTCTAGATAAAAAACATAAAAATTTTCAAACTACGCACCCTGTGTTACAACAATTCTGGATAAGTCCTCAAAACATTTAAAAAGAAAAAGGCTAAAAATTCGGCTCACTCATACTCAAACTAAATTATATTTCAAAATTAGTATATTTACAAAAGAAGACATGAAAAGTTGGGTAATTTGTTTCAAATTCAAATATTGTTGGTAACAGGGCTGATTACTAAAAATTGATTTCATTATTGTGCTATCGATTATCTGCATAAAAAACATAAAAGTCTTCAAATCACGTATCCTGTGTTACAACGATTCTGGTTAAATCCTCAAAAAGATAAAAAAAAAAAAAAAAAAAGGCTAAAAATTCGGCTCGCTCCTGCTTAAACTAAATTATATTTGAAAAATGGTATATTTACAAAAGAGGGTATGAAACACTGGGTAACTTGTTTCGGGCGCCCACAATGTCAAACATGGAGATCGTTAGAACAAATCTTTTTAGTGAGAATGTATGCGCTGAGACGGTGGGTTACTTAAGAGATCCACTTTCTTAAAAATTTACGATCTTACATACTTAAGAGTATGTAATGAGCTAGGTGTTGCTAAAGCGCTCTCTGCTCTCTTGAAAGCTGTTTCCTTTTCCATTTTGTATTTGAGTGTTCTGCTTTTAGATTACTTTATATGGTAAGGGAACACTTTAAGGAACGTTGACACAGATATTAAGCAAGTCATTAAAAAAAAACAAATGCATGAAAATCAGTCAAGTTTACGGAAGATTAACGCTCGTTAAAACACACATGTTTACACAGAGGCAATATAAGTTTTCAACTATTCACAAGTGGATTTTGAGATTACAACAAGAACTTTAACTTCGGCTGGTAAATGATTAGAAAAAGAGAAGATTAAGAAAACATTAAAGTAATGCAAAAAACAAAACAATGCCAAAGGGAGAGGAGAAAAACAGGCAAAAAACAAACACGAAAACAGTTTTGCAGTTGTGTAAAGAATAAGAAAGATGGTAAGTTTTGAGCTCGGTAAAGAAATACAGAAAGATGTTTTTCTGTCTTTGTCACGAGCGTGGGACAAAGAAAAAATGCTGAGTCCCTAGGAACAATCGAACCTCAGACCTTCGGATTTCAACGCTCAAAACTTACCATCTTTCTTAATATTCTTTACAAAACATGACACTTTTGACATTGCCGATCCTAGCAGTATGCAGGATGCGTGTCAAATATGAACTTAGTAACGGGCCTTGCTCACCACTAGAGTCTCTGTGGCTCAGTAGTAGAGCATCGGAGAACTGAAATCCGAAGGTCTGAGGTTTGAGTCCTATTAGGGACTCAGAATTTTTTTTTTTGTCCCACGCTCGTGACTAGACGAAAAACATCTTCCTATAGTTTTGTAGCTTTTAAATTTTTTTTTAATCAAAATCACATATTCAAGTTTACACGACAAAAACAATGTATTTAAGACAACTTTTGGACTGCCTTTCATAAACACAGATGTATTTACAGTGTACTATATTGTTAAATAAATCTCAAAAAAAAAGTAAACGCAGTCGGTAATGAGTTTTAGTAGCCATTTATAAAAAAAATTTCGGATATAACGCGCGCTCTCATTGATTAAAAGCGGCGTGTTTTATCAGACTACAAAACACTGAGCTAAAGCTGTCATGCCTTCTGCCAATTTGTTAAATGTCTGACCATTTCCCGGTCTTTTCTCCAGCTTTTATTCGTTTACTGACTCGCAAGTCTTGTCTAACCTATCAAACGAAAATGAAAACGAGCTGTTGGCTTCAGTTGTTACAGGAAAAACTGTAGGAACAACCCGAAGAAGTAGGGCGACTAAGTCTCGTGTTTCCCTTTACACTTCTTTCTTGTTCTAGCCGCCCTCTGTGTGCTTTACAACAGAACAGAGCGCGGTGAAGGAGGCTTCCTTATCTGGTAATTGTAATCCTTAATATTCCTTAGTCAACAGTTTTCTTGTATTTCATTCCCTGTCTGTTGAACGATGTACTCTAAGTTATATTTCACTGTTCGAAAAGCAAATTAAATTAAACACACGCCGAAAGAAAACAAAAGCTTCATCAGCTGTTCTTAAAAGCTAGATAAGGTGCACAAAGACAGTTTCAAGGAAAACTTATTTCTCGAGCCGTTAGCTGTGATTGAGGATAAAGGAAATTTTGCACTTGATGTTCACTCTTTTGACAATAGCAATCTTCGCAGCCGTTCTTTGAGATGTTCCGCAACGCTTTCCCAGATTGGAAGAGTCTTTAGGAGCGAAACTGACTCGGGAAGCTTTCCAAAAAGTTCTCTGTGTTTGGCCGCCTATTCTGAAAAGCAATGTTGCTTGGTTGGAGGGAGCTTGGTAGAATGTTGCGTGACATTCCTGAATGGCTGAGAAGACTAGTTTGGCAAAGGCAAATGCGTGTTTCTGCATCATTTCCCTTCCTCTCGGAGACTCGCGATAACCGTACGTGACGACACAGTCTGTAGCGCTTTTTTTTCTCTCTGTGTATCTTTTTACAACATTGCTTTTGCTATTTTGTTATATTTTTGTCAGGAAGAGATGGTCAACGTATATTGCAAGTGAAGCAGGCAGGCTCCGATCGTGGACTACACCTGATATTAAACGTTAAACAAAGGGAATATTACGGGATAACATCATATCTCGCCGGCCTCAAAGTTCTTATTCATGATCAGCAGACTCTGCCATTGGTCTCTCGGCTTGGCTTTGCTGTGAGTCCTGGTACGAGTACATTTGTGGCGTTAAAAAAACTGAGGGTAAGCGATTACATTGTCTTAGGCTGCGTTCACACTAGCTTGATACCTGAGCATTAGTGCTAGGACACCGGCATAAAATGGTGCTGTGTTCAGATACTGGGTACCTGATAAATTGGTGCCCGTATTCCGGCGTGGGTACTTGAAAAAAAAGTCTTCACGTTAGTTTTCATCAAGAATCGTACTTGAGCACCATGCTCGAGCACCGCGTGTGAACTTAGCCTAATACTCCTGATCTCGGATTTTTTATGTGAACTTAGTTTTGCCAGCTCAAGGGCTCAAGTGTGGAAAGCGTTACTGAAAAAGGTCTCGCTCAGATCAAAGATGTGTGACAGTCAGTGGGAGGAATTGATATGTAAATCTAAAGAGTGAAAGCTTTTCAGTCTGAGAACCATATAAATATGCTCATCATCCCGTGATCCTGAGCGACAAAAGTCGCATCTCTGAAAACTATAATTCACGACGATTGGAAAACAACTCGCAAAATATCTTTTAGAATCCGTTTTCCTTGAATTGTTACATTAGCATCTCGCGCACTTTTAGAGTTTTTTTTCAGAAGGGTCTTCCGATTAAGCAGAAGTTCCGCGGAAAATGGAACTTTCTTATTAGTAAAAGCCCAGTTAAAGTTTAACTTCCTGAGTTAACTGGCGAAACAACAGCTAACAAAGACATTTTTATTTCTTAATTCAATAGATTACCAGAGCTAGAGAAATTGGAGCGAACCTCAGCCAAATCGTAAAATCCTATTGAATTGTTACGTTAACGTCTTGCGTAATTTTAGGATTCTCATTCTTTAGATTGTTACGTCACTCTCTTGTGCACCTATTTCAATTGTTACATTAGCATCTCGCCCACTTTTAGAATTCTCTTTCATTGAATTGCCTTTTATGTTAGTCTCACGTGTACTTTTAGAATTCCATTTCTGCACTGAATTGTTTTGTTAGCATCTTGCGCACCTTAAGAGTTCTCATTCATTGAAAGGTCGCGTTAGTCCCTATGACTGCACTTTAAAATGTCTCTTTTGTTGGATTAATTCGTTAATATCTTGCGCACTCTTGGGATTCTCTTTACTGAATTGTTTTCTTAGTATCTCGCACACTCTTAGGATTCTTTTTCATTGGATTGTTTCGTTAGTATATCGCGTACTTTTAGGATTCATTTTCATTGGATTGTATCGTTAGTACTTCGTACTGTCTTAGGATTCTCTTGCTTTGGATTGTTTTGTTAGTATCTCGCGCACTTGTAGGATTTTCTTTCATTGGATTGTCTCGTTAGTATCTCGCGCACCTTTGGGATTCTCTTTCATTTAATTGTTACGTTAGCATCTCGAGCACTCTTAGGATTCTCTCTCATTGGATTGTTACATTAGTATCTTGCGCACTCTTAAGATTCTCTCTCATTGGATTGTTACGTTCAGTACCTCGCGCACTTTTAGGATTCCCTTTAATCAGATTGGTTTGTCAATATTTTACACACTTTTAGGACTCTCTTTCATTGGGTTGTTTCCTTCCTATCTCTCACGCTTTCAGGATTGTTTTTCATTCAATTCTTACGTTAGCAGCTCGCCCACTTTACTTTAAGATATCTCATTTATTGGATTGTTACGTTAGTCTCTCTTGCATTTTTAGGATTCACTTTCATTGAATTGTTATGTTAGCATCTCGCACACTTTTAGAGTTCTCGATTATTGGAGGTAGGTAAGTCTTCTGGACATAGTATAAAGCACGTAGTGAAGTGAATCAAAACAATTTGGAATTCCTTTGAAACTCAATTGAGAATCGTTCCTGAATGTAAGTTTTGTTCAACCGCAGATCCTCAATCTTCCAAAACCTTATGAAGGCAACTGCCACGACAAAGAGATCAAAAGCATACCTGGCTTTAGCAAGTACACTATTCCTTCTTGCGAAGCGGTTTGTCTGACCAACTTTGTTATTGACAAGTGTGGATGCAGGGATGCTTTGATGCCAGGTAAGTCATTAAAGGTGCGTTTCTATTTGTTAGCTAGGCGTCACCCGGAGCTTTGGGACAAGGTGACTACATACCTAACAGATTAATGGATGCGTGTACTGAAAACATGGTGTTCGTGTTTCATAATAACCGAGAAGAAAAATGGGCACTCTTGTTAGTTCTCTCTTCTCTCGACTTTCTCACAGATATTAACAACACCAAAGTCTGTGGATTGCGTGAAATCAAGAACTGCCAAGCGAAACAGACGAGTATGTAGAATTTTGTGTTACTTGCTTTCTAATGATTACAATACAAAGATGTTAAATCCGCTTGTTTTTGGCCCAAAGGTAAAAAAAAAAAAACTTGAAACAGTAAGCGACAGAGCTGGTTGGGGATGTTAGGGAACTTTCTGTCATCACAAATGGATGAGACAGGCCAAGATGTAACTGGAGGTCTCCCTTCGCTTTTCATCGCATACCCTCAAAAGCTTTTTCAGAAGAGTTCACTTCTCCCGCCGGTCCTTTCAAAATGTTATGACAATGTCGACAATGGGGCTTTTATTCAACGAATATTTAGACAGGGTATCCCAGTTCAGCTAATAGCTGGTTTAAATGGGGCCCTGTGACACCCACCCATCCCACCCATCCCACCCTATAGAGCCATTTTTCAAAAATGCCCATATAGGGTCATTTTTCACTTGACTAGCAAAGCCTATTGTTATCAAAGTTGAGCCACTTTTCTTGATACGTTGTTACGCGCGTGGACCAATTATGTTATTGTGTAGTTTCCAAGATGGCGGTGAGTTTTCATCAAGTAATCCTTCGAAGCTCTTCGGTGTTCCTCCGGTCTACTAAATCTCCTTTCAAAAGGTTATTTAAATGTATGAAGATTTCGTTTTCAAAGCGATTTACAAAATATGGTAAATTACTTCTCCAGTAAATTGAAGTGCTCGCATGTGCTTAAATCGTGAATCGTGGTGATGTAAACAAGTGCTACTAAACTTCACAGCACACGGTTTTGCTCTGCAGTTTTTTTTTCTTTTTTTTTTTAATTCACCGTGTTTTCAACACATTCTCAAAAATAAGAGATCAGCCATTTGGGACATTTCTATCGGTCTGAATTTTTCTTTACTAGAAATTATAAAAAATCTGATTTTTGACCTTGAAAATGAGGGGTCGACTTATATACACGGATAAATGCGGTAACCGGAGGCGGTTAACTCAGTCCCATGTACATGAAAGGTAAAATAACACTAGTGTTAAGAGGTTTTATTTCTCCTTTCTGGCAACTTTCACAAAGGAATAGAAAACCAGTGTGACTGCCCAGTGCCTTGTGATTCCATCTCCTTCAATTCCATGTTGTCATACGCTGCCTTTCCGAGTAACAATTTCCTAGCCAGTTTAGCCGAAGAACTTGGGGTATCCAATACTACAGCAGATCTTTTGAAAGAAGAACAAGAAATAACGAGGTATTCATATTGTAATTTCAAAAGGTGAAGATTGCTTTGAGCTGGGAAGCTAAAACATTTTAGGTGGTTGGGCAAAAGTCAAACAAAAGTTAACAAGCTTTGACATTAAATTAGGTACGCACGGTTAGATAAAAGGTAAAGGCTGATAGTTTCGAAAGAAACTGTTTGAGACTGCGTCGGTGGGAGTAACGAAATAATTTAGATATATCAACAAAGTTGAAATAGTAAATTAGCCACCGTAACGATTACAAAAGCTGACGTTTCGAGCGTTAGCCCTTCGTCGGAGCGAATAGATAGATAAAAGGTAGACGAGGGTGTGAACGTGCTTTGACAACGAATAAGGTACACAACGGTTAGATTCATAACAGAAGAAGGCGTTGCTGGATGGGAAAAACCTCTCTCCTCCGGTTCCTAGCACTGTTTTTTTATTGGAACTACAGAGGGCCTCCGTCAAGGGTTAAAATAAATTAAAGGCTACTTAGAATTTGATCTTGAACTAAAATCAAATTTCATAAACCCCTAAATATGACCAGATACATTTTAGTGATAAGTTAAGGGTTATAACAACTAGCTTAGCTGGTAGCCGAGTAGCTCCTTTGTAGTCTGAATTTTTTTTTATCTTCTACTTTGTTCAACTGCTGTTTCATTTATGAGGTCATTGTGTTGTTTGCTATCACCAGTTTGTATTCTCTTGTTATCACACAAAGGTCAGGATACGAGTTCTAGCTCTCAATTATTTGTGATGAGGCAGTTTCTGTTCAGGTCATGTCCATACAACCACCACACTGTAATTATGTCTCGTTACTAATGTAAAAGATTCTTGACGAATTTATGGGAAAAATAGATTAAGAAAACAATAAAAAGCTAGTTAAATCAGAAAATACTAATATCACAGTTGGAAAATGATACTTGAAAATATCTGATCGCGCCGATTGAACGATCTGTGTTTCAGTGAAATTAAGTAGAGGATTAAGATTTTTGTTACCGCAAACAATGACAAACCTTGTAGAATCAAAACTTTTTAATCAAAAATCCTTCACAATCAAGGCTTCGAGAAAACTCCCACTCAATCTTACCTTGACTAACGCAACACTAAGACCGTGAATCGAGAAAAACTGAACGATATAGGTAACGATATAGAGATTTTAACTCGGTGGCTTCGTGGCAACGTTTGAAGATGCCGTCACCGCGCATGCATGAAAATATAGATATCCCGTATGGTAACCCAAGCTGCGCGTTGACCAACTGTAACAATTTTACACCCCTGTAATCAGCAACTTGCCACATAAGTTTCATTTCATATTGAATATCTCAACAGCCAGAATCTGCTGGAGCTGCGAGTGTATTTTCAAGATCTGAATTACCAAGTCATCGAGGAAATACCAGCTTATGAATACGAAAGTCTGTTAGGTAAGTGTCCGCCTAAAATCTACAAATGGATTTTAAGATCTCTTGAAGTGCATGGCGCGTGGATCCAGTCGTCTGGGACAAAAAGAATCAGTTAGTACAGAGAAATCAAATTTTCCGGTGAGCAAGGCCCTGGGAAGGCTTAATTTTGGTCAATCACGCGGATGACTGACAGCTTCCTTCAGATTGTCACTTTTGGAAAAAGTCCAGGCCAAACGTGACCTCAGTTTGGTACAATTATAAATTGAAGAGCGATCCTATTCTGTCTCATTATAATTGTTATAGGGAGTTCAAAAGACTGAGACCTCAACCGTTTTCTTTTCACTACAGGTGAAATCGGCGGTCAAGTTGGTCTCTGTGTTGGCGCCAGTCTCTTGACCGTGCTTGAGTTCTTTGACGTCATAATTGCTATCGTCGGGATACGGTTGGGATTTAGATAAACTTACAGAGTGAACGATATGATTCTTTTTAGCGAGGCCTTAGACTACAGTAACAATTAAAAGTTTTCGCCGATCCACGCATCACCTGATGAAGATAAGATTTATTTCCAAAGTTAAGTCTATAATTATACTTGAATGAACAAGTCAATTTTTTTGCAAACCCCTTCCGTCCCCTCGCCTCGTTTAATCACAGCTTAACAAGCTTGTTAGCCAGTCTGCTCTTGAATTCAGCGTAATTTTGTCACATGAATCATGTTTAGGTAGCCTGTTAGTGCAGAAATAGTTCTCTCTGTAATCAGTCATGTTTAGGTAAAGCACATCTTCTTTAGTTTAGAAAGCGATCTGTATCATACTCGCACCGTTCAAATGCAATAGGATGCAAAAGCGACTGCGGTAGCATTGCCGTCCCAACTCCCACTCCGCCAGGCCAGCGCTCGGTCAGAGTAACCAACATCAATCCTCCATATTTCTATGTTACTATCTGTCAACTCAACTCACCAAGTCTGTAAATCTGTTGAATCCAATAAATAATTTGTTGGTCAATTCTTTAGTAAAGAAATGTTAGTGGCGTCGCGATAGGTTATCGACGACTTTAGTCGATCTAAAGTTTGGCTGTGTGACCACACCTGGGAGGTAGGACCTTCAGCCTGGGCTTTACGTGACTGAGGGAAGATTGGGGTGACTTGGATATGGAGCGACGTGACTTCCATTCTGATAAAGGATAATTCAATTACGTACTTCAGTTCAGTCATGCTTCAGCATTAAATTGCGTGGTTAGTTACGCAAAGAAATTTATCCCCAGATTGATCCAGCTGTGGTCTCCGAAATCTTGATAATGTTTTACCATAACTAGATAAAGGCGACGATTTTCTTTCTATGGTGGAAATAAAAAGGTGAAAAAAAACATAGGGATTTGAGCCCATGACTTTTTCTTAATAGCGGTGTAGCAGGTTCTCCAACCGAGTTGTCAAGGCTACTGGAAGCTGGTCAAAATGTAATATTCATATTCATTACTAACGAATATGAATATTCTCAGTCTATCACTAGTCTTCATTTCTCTCCCCTAATTTCAACGCTTTTTGCAGGCCTGATCACAAGCTCGAGCTGGATCCCCATTGCCGTGAGCGCTTGGGGATTCCTAGAGAACGGACTTCAACGGTTGGAATGTGTTTGGCTAAAGCAAGCACAGCCTCTCTTAATTATTGAACACGATTCATGATTATTGACTTCTAGAATAGTTTAAGGTGAATGAGAGAATACCCAAAATCCTATTTCTAAGTTGAATCGACATGTATCTCTTAACTCTACGACAAACTATGAGGATAAGAACTGATGGAGTACTTGTCTACAATGATGCCCTAATTTGTCAGCTCCATATACTGTTTCGTAACAATTGCTTTGAGCTCACCGAAGGGCTTAGTACAACTTTCGTATATATATACATTTTTAATAAATAATTACATGGCGTCAATTCAGTAATTGTCAGTGGCCCTTTTCGGACAAAAATGCTAGTAAAAGGAAAATCAAATATAACAAAAAAAAAAAAAAAAACTAAGCTATCTTACTGTATAAAGCAAGGCAGAATTATAATGAAATTAATATCAGTTAAGAACATCACTATTTTTGCGCCAATTTGAACCTTGCCAAACGTCCTCTTGTCGATAATATTTAATGAGATGTTAAGATTCAGGATTCATGGCGCCAACAAACCTAACCTTAGCAACAGCCTAATCAAAAGCGCATTAAATTGCACTCTCTGTTTTTCTTGATGTTATTCCATATCCTCAAATGAGGGGAGTTAAAACTTAATTGCAGGCTAGTTCCCTTTTCTTTGTTTTGCATCTTCAATATCATGTATCCAGCTGTTGCTTTTACGAAGAACTGAATGTTTTGTAATTAATCGCCGGGCTGTCATGTCTGTGAGTTAAACTTTATAGACGTCATTTCAGCTACATGAGAGGGATCCAAAGCTTATTTGCAAGAAAAATTGTTGACGTTGTAGAGATCACGATTTTTTCGAAGTCGGCGGATTTTCAGAATGTATCGCGTAATACGAAATACCGCTGTGTGATTGGCCCGGCCCTTATGAAAACTTCTTCCATTAGCATTAAAAACACCGCAAGCGTACAAGCAATCTAGGCTACGTTTCAAAATTATTTTATTCTGGTTTTAACAACAAAAATGAATGTTTCCAAAACTCAACCAGGCGGTTTTTTTGTTTTAGAAATGTCAGGAACTGAAGGATCAGAGCAAAATGATTCAGAACTAAGTAGCACGATGAGGAACAAAGTAAACCCCGAGTGTAGTAACGTATCTGAAGAAGGTACGTCCAGAACGTCTGCAATTAGGGAACGATGGAATGATTTTGTGGAAAGTACAACACTTCATGGTTTAGCTTATGTGGTTACCAGTAAATCGAGGATTCGTCGCATTCTCTGGGCTGTGTTTCTTTTGGTGGCAATTGTCTTTGTTTCGTACCAGTCCTTTACAATGTTGAAGAAGTATTTCAGCTTTCCAAACACTACAAAAGTCAGTTTGAAATACGATGCGAAGCCGGATTTTCCAGCCGTGACTATTTGTAACTTCAACAAGTTCAGAAATTCTGTTATTGAAGATTTAGGACTAGACGCAGTTGCTAATAAAAGTGTAGACCTCAACAAAGTAATTAACATAACACAACTTTTTTATGCTGCGGGACATCAAATCAATGATACCTTAGCTTATTGTGTTTGGAACAGTAAACAGACCTGCGATTACAGGAATTTCACTCCAGTGATGAGTTCTATGGGGCTTTGCCACACATTTAATTCAGGTATGTTTTGGGACTTCCTTTTTTGCTTTGAGAATCTGTCCAAGTGATTTTTTTTTTAATAAATTCAATTCTAGGCATCCAGGCTCCAATTTATAATCATATTACCTCGATAAGTATTTGCAATGCAGCGAGTTACAACGTTTAGGGTTCATATCTACAAGCAACCATGTATTATTTTCTTTGTTATATAGACACAATAGCCCTTTGCTGACACGAAAAGTTGACTTCATTTCGTAATAAGTGAAAATAATAGGATCCATTCCCGACGAAAAAGTCGTAAAGTTCGTTTCTCGATAAGGCTCAGGATGAAAAAATGCGTCGAATCATTACAAAAAACCAGCAATGGGTGAGAACGTCAATTTATAAAATTCTCAGTTATTGACTTTTTCCTTACCGACGGAAGAACTTTCCAGGTACACGAGCAAAATCGGCCCGTGGAAAATCTTGCTACTGTTCGAAGATGCATACATTTGTTGAAACCGCTCTGAATTTTAAAGCTAGTTGGCAGTAAATTGAAATTGTGGATTGAGTCTGCTATCTTGAGTGAAAAAGCGATAAAATTGTTCAAGACTTGATTGTAACTATACAGGCCACTTCCGATCTACGCAAATCTTCTGTTTCAAAAGGAAGGCCAGCAATATACAGTGATTTTTTACATTTGATACTTAAACTTATGCTTGACGTTTCTTTTTATTATTACTATTCACTCGCGGTAAAGCATTTTTATGTTCTTTGGTACGAAGAAAAGAGGGAAGAGTCACGAATCATGATGATAACATGACAGGACGATCGAATGAAAGGATGGATACACGATATGGAATAGGGACACACGAACGGGTAGAGCTGGGAACGAAATAATGAAGGTCGATCAATCGATGTAAAGACTAACAGACTGGTTTATTCACTGACTAATGATAGATGAACTGAGTGGGTATGCACGAAAGGACGGACGGGCAGACAGACGGACCGTGATGGATGGATTAAATGATTGATTTTATGATTTTGCAGGAAAGAACGGTCAAAGTGTTTTGAAGGTCAATGAAGCAGGAGCAGATTTTGGACTTTATATGATGCTAAACGTACAGCAGTATGAATATTTTGGAGTTGAATCTCGTGATGCCGGCCTCAGGGTACGTGTTCATCATCAGAATACTCTGCCTATGGTTTCTCAGCTTGGATTTGCTGTCAGTCCTGGCACAAGTGTATTTGCAGGGATACAAAAACAGAGGGTGAGCATCATAGTAAAGGGGAAGAGGTCTGCCGCGCCGGGCGTTAATGTTCAGATTATTCAGCGTATTCATTACTTGTTCAGTATATTTATGTCCGTGAGACCACCTCACTAAGTATTAATTAACGCGCCCTCCTTGTTCCTTTTCAGCCCCATTGACCTTGTTAAAAGTACATCTCGAAAACAAGTGTGATTTGTTACTAATCTATATGGATATAAATACCAAAATAGTGATGGCATTCAGCAATTTCTTGCTCACAGCTAATGAGATAGTTTTCACGCTAGTGTTTAAACGTTTGAAGAAAGGAAGCAACATCTTCTCGCTTCCTTACGTCAGATATCCTATCTGAAACACCACGGCATTTTATTTTTCTTTCTTTCATTCTTTTCTTTCTTCGTTTTGTTTCTAATGTTTCCTTTAGCGAAGCCTTGGCTCTCCTTGGAAGCGGGCTGTCGGACCATTTATGGCCCAAACTCGCTTTATCAAACAGAGTCAGTGAGGGATATAAAAATTAATATCCATATGCGTCACAATACACGTAAGTCTTTTCTCATCCGATTAATATTCTCAGAGTCTCTCTATCCCTCTGTCTCATGATTTTTCAAAGGTCATTAATCTCCCAAAACCGTACGAAAGTAACTGCTACGATGGAATGATGGATGGTACACCTGATTTCACGACGTACACAATTTCATCATGTATGTTGCTTTGTGAGACCAGGTTTGTGATCAAAGAGTGCGGATGTAGGAGCGTAGAAATGTCAGGTGAGTTTTAAAACGATTATCTTCTTAATTACTAAACTAACCATAGCAATTTCTTGTTTGGAACGATAAATTGACATTTGATAGGAGAAAATTGCGATTGAAAATCTCTTGAGAGGTTGCTAACTTTTCACGTACAAGGTCATCCCGAAATTGACACCTTTTTTTCCTGGAAAATGAAGAAGTAATTAAAAAATTAGGTCAAGAGGGCCTTATATTATTGCTGTATGAATTATCGCTGCAAGTATGAATTGTTGAATAGACTTCACACTAAAATAGTAGCAGTTTGATAATAAGTACCATTTTTACTTCGATCACATCCTTAAAATTCATGAAGAATCGAAAATTGTAACTGAACAATGGGTGATAATGGTAAAAATATTATCAGTATTCTCCACCATTTTGGAATGAGGTGTTGGTGAAAATACGCACATGTCCGTGTAATTAACAATTATTCCACGAGCGCGCGTTGGATATGAGATGATAGATAGCCAACGAGGCGCGTAGCGCCGAGTTGCCTATAATCATCTCATATCCAACAAGCGCGAGTGGAATAATTGTTTTATCAAAAACGTTAAATTAAATTATTAAATTTTATTAAATTTTTAGCTCCCTTTTAATTTTAAGCTGACACGTACGCTTGCCATATTTGTAGATTTTGGTATATTGGCTGATATACCATAATGGCTAAGCCAATAAAAAGTCTTGAGTTTCATTATCCAATGATCTAGTTTTTAATAATAAAATTTACGGGAGGCTGATTGCTATCTATTTAACTCGTCTTTTAACTCATTGTGTAAGCATGCCTTTAATTTTGTTCCGCATGACCGTGCTGTTCCAGCACTCAAGCGTTATGAATATGTATTGTAAATATTCCTCTTACAACCTGTTGAATAGAGTTGAACGGCACCAAACACTGCTCAAACAACCGAACACTGAGATGCCTGTTTAAAGCTAAAGGTACGTCTGTATCAAATATGTTGCTCATTTCAATTCCTGGCCTCGGTTTTTCTAAGGGTGGAAAACCGTTGCAAAGCGCACTGCATGTGCCTTTTTTCACACTCATCCGCTGGATAGCGGTTTATCCATTGGATAGCGTTATCTTCTCTTAGAACAACAGAGCTCTTTGATGTACAGTGTATATCCAATATTTGAGCTATCTAATGCCATCGCCTCCCCTTCATTTCATCTTTAATTTCAGCCAAGTTTCAAACTTTAAAGGAAGATCAGTGTGATTGTCGAGTGCCCTGTGACGCGATCTCCTATAAACCGTCATTGTCATACGCTGCGTTCCCTAGCGAAGGATATTTGTCACGTGGTGTCAAAGAAGCGGGAAATAACGATAACTTGACATTGGAACAAATCAAAGAAGGACAAGAACAGTTAAGGTAATCGTGTATGCAATTAGCATGGTTCGATCAAGCCAAACGTTTATGGCAACGCTAACTACAAACGGTAAAGGTGATTTCTGATTGTAATTTCTAACTTTTTCTGTAAACTAGCTCCATCTTAAGGAAAACAATAATAAAAATAACTTTGTCACAGTCATAGCTGATGTAGATGTTAAACAATAATAATAATAATAATAATAATAATAATATTCATAGACCACTTCCCCAATGGGGCTTTTCAGGGGAAGTATAAAAAAAATTGAAAGTAAACATTTAAAATAAAAATAGAGTTTTAAAATCCCACCCGGCTGAAGGCAGACCAGTTGGCCATGTACTTAGAACAGCGCTAGCCAAGGAGTTTAACTTAGGGCAACTGAGAAAAAATCTAGCGAGTAGTATGGTGAAGAGCTTGAACCCAACTCCCCCCCCCCCAACCCCTTCAAGTTACAAGTCTAGCCAGGAGGGGAGGTTCTGGTCCAGCGCCCTTTCAAAAAAAAATGACATTAGGTCACACTGCCTTCAGGACATCAACAGCTGAACACTGGGCAAGGAGTTCAGTTTTTACTGACCAGAAGGCATTAGTTAGCTGCCGTTTATTGTTTACCGTTTTATTTGCCATTAGTTTCTATAATCGTCAGGAAAAACGCACCAGTAATTTCCATTTTCAAAACAAGTATAACTTTTCCGCAACTTCAATTGCTCTTTACCTTTAGCATGACAAAACATTCCGGCAAGCTAATAATTTAAGGGGTTTTTCATGTGAGTCGAATTATTATTCTTCAGGCTGGAAAACAAAATTTTAAAGTTTGGCGAATTTGTACATCAACAACGTGTTTATTGTCACTTTTTGATATTTTATCAACTAATGAATTTTTGTTTATCTATTATTGATCCATTCGATCCAACTGAGTTCCCCTATTTCTCATCTATCCCTTTCTGAGATTCAACAAGTTATCTTTTTTAACAGGCGGAACTTTCTGGAACTGCGTGTGTATTACCAGGATTTGAATTACCAGGTTATTGAGGAAACACCCGCCTATGAATTGCAAAGTTTGCTGGGTGAGTTCATACGTAATATTAACTTTCTAATTAACCTTTGCCACCTTCTTGTTGTTTTCATGCGGGTATTTTTCACGCGGATGTGCTTTCCCTTTTTGTCTCATTTTACACAGGTGAAATCGGCGGTCAAGTTGGTCTTTGTGTCGGTGCCAGTCTCCTGACCTTGCTTGAATTCTGTGACGTCATACTTGGTGTCGTAGGAATACGAATGGGGTGGAGATGAATTCTTTTTCACTTCAGAGCATGTTTCTTTTTTTTAGGACTGAAATATTTTCCATCGATCGATATTTTATGTGGGCCGGTTAGGGATGAATGAGATGCCAGTAATGAGAAGCAAAATGAGGGAATGCATTGGTTGTGTAAGTGAAATGAAATTCTCTTTCAAACGTTGCAAGACGAGTACTAGTTGAAGGCTGTCAACAGCTGAACATAATCAAAATTCTACAGCATTTTTAGAATTCACATTAAGTACTCTGCCATGTCTCAGAAGTGACTTTTATTTGAGTTTGACTAATGGTCGTGGGTCGTGGGTCGTGGGTACAAGTCGTGGGTCGTGGGTGTGGGTGTGGGTGAGGGTGTAGGTAAAAGTCGTGGGTGTGGTTAATACTTAATAATAAAAGTAACTATTTAAAATATTAAAGATAATAATACATAAATTTTATACAACCCTGTCATTCATTAATTTAACTGTTCTTTCTTCAAGTTATTTTATTTTGTTTATTCAATTTACCCTACTTTACGTCTATTTTTATCTGTTATCTCACTGTCAATGAAATTAGTTTCATTTTCGCGACGCAATCCGAGATCTCGTTTGATAACAAATGGAAGAGAGATAAATCTTGTAATTACACACTGTGTACACGTTTTTCGAGCTGTGCGGTCTGCGGTCTGCGTTCTGCGTTTTCGAGGTCTGTGTTAACGAGACACCCGAGTTGCTTTGTACGATTGTACCAAAACTGATTTCATATAGTAGTACTATAACGTTAAAATTGCGACAGCGCTCGTGAATTCTATATTTGCGGCTAAAGTCAGGGGCCAAGGAACAGAAATTCCGAGATCTCGTCTGACAACATCAATGACAAAAGAATGATAGATAAATCTGGTAATTACACACTGTATACACAAAGAAAACCTGATTGTACACAAGTCGACTGACTCAAAAGGCACACACATAACCTCTGCCAGACTGGTAACTCGACAGTGGAGGATCGTAAACGCGATATTAGCTGTGGTCACACTACAGGGTTTTGTCCTAGGGAAACTTGACTTGTTAACAGTTTCCCTAGGGAAACTCAAATTTGCAAGTGTGACCGATTTTTCCCTAAGAAAATTACCTCGGGAAAGTTTTATCGTCTGAGGCTTGAAAACCGCAAGAGAACAAAAGAATGTCCTGTGGATTTCCCTTGACAACTACCCTAGAAAGCAGAAAAAGGGAAAAATCAAATCCCAGAGTAGCCGACCAAGGGACGCTCGTCGGCGATCGCGCCGGTGACAGATCCGGAATTATCGTGTTGTGAAACTAATTTAATGTAATTACAAGATTTATCTCTCTTCCTGTCTCGAAACTGAAACTAATAATTTCATTGACAGTGAGATAACAGATAAAAATAGACGTAAAGTAGGGTAAATTGAATAAACAAAATAAAATAACTAGAAGAAAGTACAGTTAAATTAATGAATGACAGGGTTGTATAAAATTTATGTATTATTATATTTAATATTTTAAATGGTTATTTTTATTATTAAGTATTAACCACACCCACGACTTTTACCCACACCCACACCCACACCCACGACCCACGACTTGTACCCACGACCCACGACCCACGACCATTAGTCAAACTCCTTTTATTTGAACAATGAAATCAGCTGCCGTAAGAGCTGACATATCATTGATTGATATATACCACACGAGTGCATGAAATAAAATGAATAAATCTTTTAAAGAGAGCCTCCAAAACTAAAAGGATACAAATGCAAGGTTGTCTTAAAGTTGGATCATTGTTTAAAGTTTACACTACTGTGTCGACCAGCGAGTCACTAGTTTGGTTTTCTGTTGTAATTTCTGGCATTTCTAGTAAAGGGTGAAGAGGGAGCCAAGAAGACAATATGTTCCAGAGGAGAATACTTACCGGTATAACGTTGATGGAAAAAAGTTCAGATAGATTTTACGCACCACATAGTTCCTTTGTCAGGCTTATCTTCATTATTCTACGATGACGAACTGCTTTAATTTCACAAATTTGACATCAGCAAAAATTCAGCTCAAGTTTACGCGGCTAGCTGTTCTTATCAAACCAAACAAGTGTGGAAAGTTTTTCGTGACCTTTGTTGTTGTTGCGGCCTCTGCCCATTTTGCCTGCCGCCAGTAAGTTTCCTACGATTCCCATGGGAGGTGGGGGAGAGAGCACGAGGTCGAAAAAATAATGAGAGAATATTGACTGGCAATAGAGCATTTTGATTGGCTGATTTTAGTTATTGGCCCTCTGACTTCCCGAGTCGTGTAATAAAGTGTTGTTATTGTTTAGCAAAGCAAAGTTCATGTTCATTGGACTCACCAGCTGTTATGGAACTACATCAGTTGTAAGCGTTAAAAAAAAATTATTAAAATCTTTTAATTGATTTTGTCAACATTTCTTCTTTTTTTATTTCGATTGTCTGTTTAACCTGGACGATTAGCTAGAAATATTGCGCAAACATTTCTCTTTTCAACCTTTTCCGAGATCAGTTTCGTCTCATTGAGAATGCAGGGGTGCAAAAAAGATTCTTTCTGATTTTTGGTGTTCAAAGAAATTTCACAGCAAGAGAAAATCGATCATTTTTTATTTGGAAAGTCACATTCAAGACATTAAGGCTGATAGTTTCCAAAGAAACTGTTTGGGGCTGCGTAGTTGGGGGTAACGAAATAATTTAGATATATCAACACAGTTGAAATGGTAAATTGGCCACCATAACGATTTCAAAAGCTGACGTTTCGAGCATTAGCCCTTCGTCTGAGCGAATAGAGGAATTGTGGGTTGTGTGTGCTTTTAAAGGCAGAAAACAGAGCTACGTTATTGGTGGGAACATGGCAACGAGAAAAACAAGAATAAATTAGTGGAATGAAAGCGTTCGTTGATCCCTGTGGGATTTAGACTACCGGTTTGAAAGATGAGCTTTTGTTCAAGATTTTTACGGCTTTCCGTGCTACCTAAGTGTAAGGAAAGACCGCAGATTGCGGACAGGTGACAGGTGAATATATGAAAATAAATTAAAATATAATAAACTGAAATACTAAGGGAATTTATTTATTTGCTTCAAAAGAGAATAATTATGATTCCGGTGAAAGCTTAACCAAGTAACATCATGGTTTCAGAAATGTCAGAAATCGAATTACATTGCAAGGATTCCAAACAAAGTTTCTGTACAACATATAAGAAAACAAAATTGACCAAGAATTAAGTGTGGAGAGTCACGAAACGTTTCCAAGGCAGGTGCAATTCGAGAACGATTCAATCGCTTTGTATACAATTCGACTCTCCATGGTTTACAACACGTTTTTACGGGTACGTCATGAATTCGCCGCACTCTGTAGGCTGTGCTTCTTTTGCTGGCAATGACGTGGTTCTTAATTCAGACCTCTATGTTGCTGACAAAATATTTCAATTACCCAGTCACGACTAAAGTCAGTTTGAAACACGACGTCATTACGGACTTCCCAGCTGTAACTATCTGCAACTTTAACATGATCAGGAAGTCCGTGGTTACAATAAATGGGAGCGATCAGCTTTTTTTCCAGTATTTTAAGTCAATGAGAAAAGGCACTGTTTCAAATGATAAGATTTTAAACAATTGTACATTTCTGGACCCTATACAATTTCTCCACCATGCGGGTCATCAAATCGAGACACTGTTACGGCGCTCCTGCCTTTGGAACAGAAAACCAACATGTGATCATCGGAATTTCACTCCAATAATGACTTCCATGGCAGCCTGCCACACCTTTTATTCAGGTAAGATCGATGACTTCGAACGTTGCTTTTGTTTTGCTGTTTCCTTTCTTTGTTTTGCCGAGCGACTATGTCCTCACATCAATATGTATCTGTTTTTTCACAGGAAATAGATTCTTTTAATAGATTTTTATCTATGCTATTTCATTCAACTAACAAACTTCTACGAATCTTGCTTTCACCGTCTAGACGGCTATACCCTCTGGATATTCGAATGATTAGATGTTTAAAAAAGAATATTAAGTTAATTGAAATCTTGCCTAACAACGATAGAAGATATATATTGACTTCCATCCTACCCCACGTCTTGTGAGTAGACTGGGTAAAACCATAGTTTTCTGGTTGATTCTCCTCTTTCAGTGGCGGATCCAGGGGGAGGGTCTGGGGGGGTCCGGACCCCCCTATCAGACCTGACGCTAACAACTTTGAGACTGAAATTCTTACATCCGCAGGATCGTATATCACTTTTTAACTGGCTGATTTTTTTAAATTAATGAATCCAAGTAAACGGTAAGCGGCCAAGGAATTATAACGTGCAACCGCGACTGGTGGGAGGGGGTGTGGAGGAGAAGTAATTTGCCTCAAAAGAGTCAAACAGTCCTTTGTGAACCAAAGTTTGGACCCCCCCAATCAAAAATTCCTGGATCCGCCCCTGCGTTTAATGGGATAATTAAGTTGATGGACACTCGTAGTAGGCACGCGTGGATGTATGAATAAATGCTAATGTTAGGTTTTAAAGGGTTAACTAGTCTTAATTTGTATAACGTTGAGCAAAGGGAAACATAAAATATTTTAAAGAGAAACGATACCTGGTTCAAATTAAAAGAAAGGTTTAAGAGACATAGGGTAGTAAAACCTGTAAGTTACATTTCTTCCATCTTTCTGGCTTTTCTAGGCAACGCTCCAGAAGATTGTGATTGTCCAGTGCCCTGTAATGTCATTTCCTATAAACCAATCTTGTCTTTTGCTGTATATCCAAGCAAGGAAGCTATGTCACGTTATGTCGATATGCAGGACATTAACGTGAGCTCCGATGGTGTCGAAGAAATCGAAAACCATATAAGGTAAAAAAACCATATAAGGTAAAAAAAACCATATAAGGTAGATGGAGAATTTGATAACAACAAAAACTACAAAACCAACCGTGACAAAAACTAAACTCTTTTAGTTTATAGCGAATTGGTAAAGACGTTATATGGAACGATTGCCAGAAAATTTAAGAACTTTTCGATTATAATTCAAAGATAATTTTAGTGTCGTTCATGTCAGTTTTGTGTAATGTCTTTACAAGCAAAATATCATCCTAGATTTGACTCAACATCCAAATTCCAATTCGATCTGGAAACAGTGGACAAGAAGAGGCACTCAGTGGAATGTCCATTCCTAAATTATTATTTATTTTTTATTTATGTATTCAAGCGATGGCATTTTAAAATAAAGGGAGGTAAGTTTGGTGCTGCGTCAGTGGGAGTAACAATGTGATTATTATTATTTATTATTTATTATTTATTATTTATTATTTATTATTTATTATTTATTTATTATTAATTATTATTTATTTTTATTTATGTATTCAAGCGATGGCATTTTAAAATAAAGGGAGGTAAGTTTGGGGCTGCGTCAGTGGGAGTAACAATGTGATTCTAGTATCATCAACTGAGTTGATACCTGTGAAGGTGTAGTCTGATCGTCCGGGTGATTGTAGTCCTGAGAAGGACTGTTGTCGGTGGCAGTGACTGACGTTTCGACAACCTGTGCGGAAGTCATCATCAGAGTCAAGTGAGTGATTGTTGTCAGTAGACACTTCTACTGTCACTTCTACTGACAACAATCACTCACTTGACTCTGATGATGACTTCCGCACAGGTTGTCGAAACGTCAGTCACTGCCACCGACAACAGTCCTTCTCAGGACTACAATCACCCGGACGATCAGACTACACCTTCACATGTTACCCCCGGGTTCAAACCATTTACTGCATTGAGTTGATACCGTAAAGAGTCTCATAGCTGACGTTTCGAGCGTTAGCCCTTCGTGATATCCTGATTAGTTTATGCTTGAAATCGAAAAAATTACTTCATCTTATGTCACATGACGGTTGCCGATCACCTCTTGTATCCCAGCGCCTTCTGTTCTGCTCGTGCGCGTGTCTCTATCTATTTCTTTCATTGGATATTTTTTCTCATACAATTTGCTTTTTAAACAGACAGAATGTGCTTCAACTGCGTGTGTATTTGGAAGATTTAGATTACCAAGTTATCGAAGAAAAACCAGCCTATGAGAGCGGAAGTTTACTAGGTAAGTTTACATCGATATCCTTTCTTATCTTTCTTTCTACAACTGTTGGGCAAGAGATGCCCAGGTTTCCGAGTTGACCTTAGAGAAGTTATGCAGACGACATTGAGACGCAGACGACAACCAAAAAAAAAATGTCTGCCGCTGTCGGTCGCTGTCAGTATATCGACTGTCAGTTTGTCGCTTTAGCATTTTTGCTTTTTTGTTTGGTTTAATTTGTTTTTGAGCCAATCTTTTTCCTTTGCTTCGATTTTATTAGTCTTATATCATTACCACTATTATTCAATTATAAAACTAGAGTATCTCCGGCTACCACGTTAACTAACATCAATGATAAGTTAACCCCTATTCAGCGTTTGTCATCCACTGTTACGGTCTCTTGTGATTTTCTGGTTTCCAACCGGCAGAATTTCTTCTATCGACAGAATTGCTATCAACAATTGTTTTGGATATATTTTGATTTCTAAGAAATATAGGGATTCATAAATGCTGCCTTCTTAGCTTTTGCACTTTAAAAAACCAAGAAAAGCTCCGTTCCAACTTGAAAATGAATCGTTAATTTTTTTCAGATTGGAAGGTGTCAGTTAATACGGACCTCAACGGCCGGGACTTTCAACTGCACATCATATACACTTTAGAAAGCTTAAAATCTTATTGGTAGGAAAATCAGTCATAGATGTTAATTTTCTATCAGTGCTCTTTGACTTTCTTCTACTAGAGTCCTTCCCCACCTAGGTGAGATTGGCGATAAAGTTGGTCTTTGTCTTGGTGCCAGTCTCTTGACCGTGCTGGAGTTAGTTGATGTAAAAGTCGGTGTTATTACACGACTCGGACAGTCAGAGGGCCAATAACTAAAATCAATCAATCAAAATGCTCTATTGCCGGTCCAATATTCTCTAATTATTGGACCGGGCACTGTCCCTAATGGTCCCGAATGATACCGCACTTGTGTCCCTTTGAACTTCAGTCGTATAATAAATCTCTTATTAACCAAGCTTGCTCGGGACCGTACTGGAAGAATATCGGCCCTCGGTCTTTTTTGTACGTACTGTCAAGACCTCGGGCCGATATTCTCCCAGTACGGCCCTCGCGCTTGGTTAATAAGATATATTTATAGGAAAATTTCAAGAATTCGACTGGGGGCGAGATGAAGAAATGACTCCTTTTTGGTATTTTGAATGGCAGTGACTACATTATTTCGTTGTTTAGCGAATATCATAAATATCTGTCAAAGAAATCATCGCTTCGCTCAAACTGTAACTAAAGAAAGTTTCTCATGACTCTAACACATGTCTATTCATGAGTTGAAACCGAATGCTTGTGAATTATACAAAATAATAACTTTTCTTATCAGATTTTGCTTATCTAAATTGCTTTGTAGGTGGAAATGGAATTGAAACTCTTCGAAAGCAGATGTAAATTTTGATTTTTTTCCATGAAAAAAAAACTGCTCAACTTCTAAGTGACAGAGATGAAAGTTTCCTTTCTCAGAGTGCAGGTTCAAAAGGGTACGGTGGTGTCAAAACTAGAAATCACCCCAGTAACCTCGAATTTGAAGTAATTCATTTGTGAGAGGAGATACTCATTGTGCTTCTCATGAAAGTCAAACATGGACAGGACAATCTCACGAGCCTTTTTCCTTCCGCCCGAAAACAAACCCTTTGGGTTCTTCAATCCGGAGACGTATTTCAAATCTTCTCCAAGGTCTACAGCAGCATACACCTCATTAACCTTTCCCGTCTGGGCGTAGGGTGGTCTGCAATACTTCTCCTCCACAAGCAACAAAAGCAAGACTGCAAGACTGTAGACACAATGATTCTTCAGAGTCATCATCGAATCAGCATCAGGTGCATTTGCACCGGGATTCTGAGCAGGAACATGGAAAGGTGCTTGGTTGTCAGGATACGGAATTGTGTCATCCCTTGGCTTAGAGACGTTTAGCCTTGCATTTCCGCAGAAGTCAAGCTATTTTTTTTGTTTCAAGAAAAAAAAAAAGGGAAAAAAGAAAAACATAACCAACATGGCCTTAAGCAGAGCTCATTCCATTTCTTTTCCTTTGCTTGAGACTTTTTCATTTACATTATCAGCATACAAGCGAAGTGAGAAGCGAATAAAAAAAATGGTACCCTGATTGCGATATACACCATTGATCGAGAGAGTGGCACTGACTTTTGCTGCTGCAATGATAAGCCATGCTATTTTACCCAAAGATCTCTAACTCCTTTCAATTTTACAAAAATCAGTCATGTAGTTTGTTTGCATTTTTTCTAAACTTGGCCGAGCGGTATCCATCAAACATAGTCTGGTGAACAAACCCCTGAGACAACTCAATTCATCGGCTATTATATTCTCCTAAGTGAAACAGAGAAGTCAACATTAGGGATTTAATATCATGATGTAATTAAAAAGCGTAGTTACCAAAATGTTTGTGGTCCTCAAATCCACATGGTAAATGCGTCTGTCCCAGCAATTCTCCAGAGCATCAGCCATTTGCTGTGCAATTCTTAGACCTTGATGCAATTGGATTTTATCACACTGAAGAATTTCGAACAAGTCTGTGACCATTTTTGGAAACAGAACAGAGACCGCATTACTTCCGTCCAATATCAACGAAATAGGTCGTAGGATTGTGGAAATATCATCTTGAGTCCTGCGGGTATCACAACCAAAGATATAGTTTAATGGGTGGGCTTCACTTTGCAAAAAAAAAAGTAATCAATTGGAAAATTGAAAATTCGACAAGTCACGTTTACCTCTTAATTCAAGTTTGCTTTTATGATAGCGCATGTATGCCACGTAATTGCCTCGTGTGTCATTATAAATTAATTACAGTTTCAAACGTGAGAAAACATAGCAAGTATTTTCTTTCTCTTGAGCAAAATACTTCAAGGTCAAATAACAGGGATGTTGAAGAGCGACTTTTCGCGGTCATATGCAAAATTGCTTTTACAAAAAATGTCCACAAGGGAGTGTGAAAACCAATTGGTAAGTTTAGACATAACATTTCTGATGAAATGGGCCGGAGTTATTACTAAAAACTATCAGATAGTCTGACCTCCTTAAGGTTCTTGTAATGCCTAACAAATGTTCATCTCGCATTTCACTGTGGTGAGCTGCACATGTGAGCTGTTTCACAACACGTTTCTCGTTGGTTTTGTCTTCAAAAACCCTTCCTCGGTTACCAGACCTTCCTATTTGCGCACCAACAGTTGCTCTAGAGGGAACATCGGAAGCCAGCGTCTGAGAAAGAGCACCGGCCTTACTCATCAGACTGGAAAAATATGGGGATTGTGCTACGGCGAATTTTTTCTGAACAGCAGATACTTCTAAAGCTGCGCGGCAAAATTTTCTCATGAAAACCAGGTTTAACTGTAACAACTGATGCCCGTCTTCTAAATCCTCTGCTATTTTGTCACAAATTCGGCGTGCGATGGCATCACAGTCGATATTGTCCAGCACATTTTCTGCGATTCTTTGCTTCCACTTTGCGTTAAGGTACGTCCCCTTCCCTCGGATGACAGACCATACATCATTGACAGCTTTCTTGGCGTTGTCCTTAGGCCTCACACCACTTTTCATCAAAGCATAATCAAAGTAAGGGCAAATGTCTCGCGCTGGAAAATGTTGTAGAAAACTGTACTTCAGTTGCATCTTTACAAGAATAGCTAAATTGTCGTCTTCTTCGCCTACCTCACTGAGCGACTGTTCGAGGGATTCACGTAGATATCTTGTGAAAACGGAGGCTACCGGCTGAATTCTTTCAATCGATTTGTTCGTAACGTTTAACAACACCAGGTCCTTAATCTGACTGCGGCAGTGTTCTACCACCTCATTTTGCCCGACGATATCTCCAGTTCTGATTGAATCGAACTGCAGTTCGGACGCGTCAGCTACGATCTTAGCTCTTTGGCTCTTGACTATATCTTCGACAGCCTTGGAAAACTTAAAAAGATTGTTATAGAGAAATTTTTGCATTTCTTCCACATACTCCTGCTCTTTTATTTCTAGCTTACTAAATAACTCATCTTGAGCAGGAATTGTGTCTTGGTTGAGGTCACAATTCAAAAAGAAATCAAACACCCTTTTTTGGATCTGACAAAGGAATTCTACTGCAGATCGAAGATGGCTGTTCACTCCGGTGGCAATAAATTTCAGCAGCTTAAACCTGAGGTCATCAAACTGCTTGGTATACTGGTTTGACTGCTTTTTCTGTCGAGCGTCCCTGACTTCCTTGGTTGACAAACCGTGAAAGAAAGGACATTGTGTATACTCTATGTCGTCAGGCACCATATGGCATAGAGAGAGAGCTCGATAAGCGAGCAGCTCCTTCCCTAATTCATTATGTGGGCCTTTATCAACATTGTCTTCTAAGTCAGAGTCCCTGTCATATTCCACAGCCGTCCTGTCTTTATCCACCTTGTTGCACAGGTAGAAAATGGGCAAGTTACCAATTTTCTCCTTCAGGTCCAGGAGAAAATCCCTTTCCTATGAATCAAACACGAAATTTGTTTAGAAAGACTCATAAAACTTACACCCCGTAAAAAAAAGTAAAATCGTCAAGAATTGTGGTTAATGTTTGGCTGTTGTTATGTTCTGTGCCCAGTCAACAATGGGTTTCTGAAAATTAAGTCATTCACTCATGTGAACCATATGATGCAGGTAAATCTCCTCCCCAAATCTACGCTTAGCCGACCTGCAATGCAAAAGCCCTTAAAGGAGAAGTAGCCAAAGACGAGTGAAGGTTATACAAAGGGTAAGTAGGGGGTAAAAGGGAATTTAGGTTTGCCTTTTATCACGAGGAAAATGGGATTTAAGTCGCAAATACTGAGGATCACAAGCAACGAAATGAGAATGCGATTGAAATTTCGCCGAGACACTGAGACTTAAAAATAAGAACTGAGAAATAAGGCCTATATTTGCACCCTCAAGTCTCTCAAGAATGTGAGGTTATAACTGACCTGCAGCCTTAGAGAGGAGTTACCGTCTATGACATAGATAATGACTTGAAGAATGCCGTGAATACATTCCTCAACAATCTCGTCCAGAGCTTCATTCTCGCTCATCCCAGGTGCATCAATAACTTCTAGATGTCCATTTTGAAAGAGAGAGTTGTTCAGGCCCACTTCTACGGTAGAGTTGATCCAGGATTTATCTGCTCTCCGACTTTCAACCAACTCTATTTCCTCTTTCGGTAACCTCTTTCCATCGAAAAAAATCTTCTCTCCTTCATTAGGTTTAGACTTATCCAGTACCTAAAAGGTAAATTTTTCAGTACTGTTATTTCAAATAAGAGGGAGTGGGTGGGTACAAATTGCTTATTGCAATACACTTATCCAGTATAGGCAGTACACGAAAGATTCAAGACACAAGCTGGATCTTTGTCTTCTGTTTCCAGGTCAAAAGAATGAGACCAAAGAAAAAGTACGTTCAAGACACTTACTTTTCCTATCTCTACTTTATACCTTAATAGTTCAGATTTAGTTACAGCCATGAAATCAATGTAGTTTGGGATTCCAAGGAGTATAGCCTAACTGAGCCTTTGACAATTATCTTCAAATCTGCTTTAAAATTGGCTATTGATTTCACAACGTAGCAACAATTGTTTGTAAACCTTGATGCAGCTTTTTGATTTAAGAAGTTCGGCTATAAGCTCAGGTTAACTTCCTGGTTTTCAAATATTAAGAATATATCAACAAAGTTGAAATGGTAAATTGGCCACCGTTACGATTATAAAAGCTGACGTTTCGAGCGTTAGCCCTTCGTCGGAGCGAATAGGGGAATTATGGGTTGTGTGTGCTTTTAAAGGCAGAAAAAAGGAGCTTTTATAATCGTAACGGTGGCCAATTTACCATTTCAACTTTGTTGATATGTTCAAATTATTTCGTTACCCCCACCGACGCAGCCCAAAACGGTTTCTTTCGAAATTATCAGCCTTTTTTCAAATATTAAGATTGGCCACATTCATATATAGTTAATTTTATAAAAGCACTTTAAAGAAACTTTCATCAATTAAGGACAGGTGGCAATGCAGAAGGGGGGGGGGGGTGTAAGCCCCTCCCATTCAGGCTTCCACGGGATTTAAACCCGTGCCTCCTCGATAAAGTTGGGCTCTACTATCAACTGAGCTATGTGGTCAGAGCTGTAAACTGGGAAGGGGCACCCCCCCCCCTCCTGAACTGCTGTTATTTGAACAAACCGTCAGCCTTTTTTTCTTGAAAAGTATCAAACAGAAACATACATCACAAACCTGGAGATAGTTTTTCTCGCTATATTTGAGACGGACGATGCGAGATGTACATGGTTCTTCAGAAGTTGGCATGAATGACCCACCAAGGAGTTCATTCACAAAGGAGCTCTTTCCACTGTTTGTTTGTCCAAGGACCAAGAGAGTGGACTTCTTTGCAGCATATGACTGCAGACGCTTCCTTTCTGTGTCAGTCATAAGATCTGTTTTCAAGCTGTCAGAAAGCTCTTTCTTCATGCCATTAATAAACTCCCATGTTTTCATTGAACACTCCTCAAAAAAGGATATGAGAGAGGTCAACTCTTTGAACTGTTCTTCAAATGATAGAGTAGGAAATTCATCTGCTTTTGTGCTCTCATTGCCAAAGATACCTGTTTTTGTAATAGAGAAGATGTTACACAGAAAGTTAGTTTTTTACTCGACTGGTTGGATTGTAAGAACCAGTCTGATTGCAATACTTAAACAGTATTTTGTGTTAAAACTTAAATGCCCATTAATGACCGAGACAGAATTTCTCCTTACCATATCAATATAATATTAGGCAGACAAGTGACGAGAATCAAGAAAGATATCAATTTGAGGATTATTAGTTGGTCCAAAACCACATCCTATGAATTAACTATCATGATCTTAATAGGTGAATGTAAGACAGTAACGAGTCAGAATCGCTAATCATGAGATGGTGAAAGTAAAAGGATTAATTACCAAGCAGTTGAGGTCAGATAATTAAGAACAAGCCAGAAAACCTCATACAGTGAATAAAATCACTCCATGCAGTGAATAAAATCACTAAAAATTTCAAAATTTTCTCACTCCTTACTGTACCCTGCTGGCAGAGGCGTTTATTTGTTAACTTCCCCTACGGTGCACGTAAAAATAAAGTCCTCTGCCCTCGACCTGTTAAATCTTCTTCGAGCATGCGCCTGGGAATTACCCAAGTTTGTGGATAATCTAATTTGCAAAACCGAGTTTTAAACACGTTTTTTATGCGCACGCTATAAAGGCCGACTATATTTAGCTATATAGTTGGCCGAGTACTACCGGGAACTAATTTGTTTCTAAGCAACAGGCCGCACATGCTAGAAGAAGATTTAACAGGCCGAGCGCAGGGTACTTTATTTTTACGTGGACCGTAGGGGAAGCTAACAAATAAACGTCTCTGCCAGCAGGGTAACCCTACTGTGACCAGAACTTACTTCCTTCTTACAAACTTAGTACATTCCGAGAAAGGCAGCTAATGAAGATAGATTGGTTGTACCATAAATTGGAGAGAATCTGAGGGTATGAAGGGTGATGAGAATGCCAATGAGACAGGGACAAACAGGAAACACTATGTGATCTGTGAACAAGCTCAGCACAAAGAGCTAAATTAGCCATAAGCAATTGAATATGCCAGGGCAAAGGGGGAAAGAGATGTGAAAACAATTGATCAATATTCATTTCTGTAAGGGTTGTTGAACAGGAACTAATTTAATGACAGCTTAACTTTTCAGATTCAATTTCCTAATCTTCATGAAACAACAAACAAAAGGAGAGAAAATTTAGGGAGAGTCTTCTTCAACAAGTATACAACCTTGTCTATGGAAGACATCAACTCACAACTTGTTATTGTGCAACTGTGGCGATCCAGATCTTGAGCTAAGGAAGGAGGGCCGTTTTTGTATGTGTGTGTAAACGTGCCGGCTTTTCTTCCTACTGCGTTTATTTTTTATCCAAAATAAGGGGGGAGGACAAGCCTTCTGGGCACCTCCCCTAGTTCCGCGCCACTAACAAACATAGTAAATTAGCGGAGTGAGTACACTTGTATTGTTTTTAACAAGTATAAAATTAAAATTAGGTTTCTGATCCATTCAACCTTTATGTATTTAATACAGACCGCAAATTGAGCTTGGAAGATCAGGGAAATGAGATGGTGGAAAAAATTCCCAGCCATAAATCTCAGAATGTGCCAACAAACTGAAATTTAAGTGTTAGTTTGGGCTCGCAGTTAGCGAGTCAGAAACAGAACTTCTGAGTGAAATCGCATTGTGACGGTAATTAGTGCCGATCTTTAAAAATAGACCATTTCAAGGTTACCGGCGCCATTTTTCCGGAGTGAAAAACTGCTGAGGCGAGCGCAAAATGTATAGTAAATGCATGGAAAAAGTCGGGAGATTGAAGCTCGATAAATTGAGGAAGGTTGACATTCTGCAATTTCTATGGGTCACGAGGTAAAGATACTTAGCAAAAGAAGTTGCCTATTAAATGTGAAGGGTTCAGTCTCGCTGAGAAGTGAGAAATCTTATTTTTAGTTTTTCACACAAATGCTTTTAAATTTTCCTGCGAACGGCGACTTGATTTTACAGACTAAAATTTTGCGGCTTTTTTCGTGAGACTTCATTTTTCAAATTTGATCTGTACATGTAAACCGGTATCTTTGGTTTGTAATTCATAGAAATTGCATAATGTCAACCTTCCTCAAGTTCTTGAGCATCAATCTTTCCACTTTTTCCATACATTCACTGTACATTTTGCGCTCGCCCCAGCAGTAGTTTTCGGCACCCCCGGCAAAATGACCGGTAACCTTGAAATGGTCTACTCTAAAGAATTATGCAGAGATTTAATCATGGCCGTAAACAATTCTTGTACGGAAACATAACTTACAATGATACGTAAATGAAATGAAGAGAATGCTCAAGACTTGTGGTTTTCGTCTGCTTGATCAGTGGCAGTTTAAAAGGGGTTTTGCTAAAAGCAGGCCCGCGGCCCCCGACGGCCCAGTGGCCTGGCAGCCCGAAGGCCCAGCGGCCCGCAACGGCCTGCGACCCGGAGGCCCGGTGGCCCAGTCCTCATTTTCCACATAATTTGGATATATCAACAAAGTTGAAATGGTAAATTGGCTAACGCTCGAAACGTCAGCTTTTGTAATCGTTACGGTGGGCAATTTACCATTTCAACTTTGTTGATATATTCAAATTATTTCGTTATCCCCACCGACGCAGTCCCCAAACAGTTTCTTTAGAAACTATCAGCCTTTATTCATCTGATTTTCCACAGTTTTTTTCGTCCAGCAGTAAATCCGCGCGCATGCACAGACCGATAGTGAGTGTTTGTTGCATTTTGTTCAGATAAAAACGTTTTGATTCTCTGTTATTAGTCTCTTTACAGAAACCGATAGCACAACAGAGGACTTTCATTATCGAACGATGAAAGTTATTTTCAAACCATACTTTGAGAGTGAAAATATCATTAGTAATGCGATATATGAACTGCGAATCTTTTCTATGCGGAGACATGTCGATCTTTTTGCAGGAACTCCATCCCAAAAGGAAAGCGTATTCTCAAACATTGCTTTCCGGCGATGAAAGTACCGTATTTATTCGAATACGGTAAGCGCCCTGGGCGCTTATTAAATTTTTCGTCCTCAAGGGCGGTGGGCCCTTATTCGAGGCTGAGCACTTAAATTTGCACCATTTTTAGCAAGTAGCAGATTTTTAACTGTTCATTGAAATTTTTTGTAAATTACTAAGGAAACTCTGTGTTCGGGTAAGTCTCTTAGTGGTACTTACTCGATTTCAATCACATTATCACCAAGGTCAACAAGCGAACTCTGCTTCTCAGTCGGGCGACCGATCGATTTGACGAGGTTACGCCGTCGGACATCGAGGAGGCAGCTCCTTATTCGAGGTTGGGCGAAGTAATACGGTACATTATTACACGACTCGGGCAGTCAGAGGGTCAATAACTAAAATCAACCAATCAAAATGCTCTATTGCTGGTCAATATTCTCTAAGCATTGAACCGGGCACTGTCCCGAATGGTCCCGAATGATATCGCACTTGTATCCCTTTGAGCTTCAGTCGTGTAATAAATCTCTTATTAACCAAGCTTGTTCGGGACCGTACTGGAAGAATATCGGCCCTCGGTTTTTTTTGTACGGACCTCGCTGCGCTCGGTCCGTACTGTCAAGACCTCGGGCCGACATTCTCTCAATATGGCCCTCGCGCTTGTTTAATAAGATATATTTATTTCGGGTGTAAAAGGAGTACTTTTCGATCACGGCGAAAAGTGAAAAAATCAAACCCCGCCATCAAGAAATTCAAATTTGTTGTTTGTGTTGTGCTTCAATTTTACCCTTGGTTCATATTTTCTTTTCTTTTGTTGTTATGATATTTTCACTTTCAAAGTATGGTTTAAAAATAACTTACATCGTTCGATAATGAAAGTCTTCCATTGTGCTATCGGTTTCTGTGAAGAGACTAATGAACAGAGAATCAAAACGTTTTTTTCTGAACAACATGCAACAAACAGAAACAAGGATTCAAATGATTAAATGGTAAACGAATTCAAGCTCACTGTCGTCCATTTTGCACGCCCAAACCCGATGCAGATCTGTGCATGCGCGTGGATTTACTGTTGGACAAAAAACTGTGGAAAATGAGGACTGGGCCACCGGGCCTCCGGGTCGCAGGCTGTTGCGGGCCGCTGGGCCTTCAGACTGCCAGGCCGCTGGGCCGCGGGCCTGCTTTTAGCAAAACCCGTACACTATGCAAAAACGAAAGCTGTAATTTGCGTATTAAAAATCTGTAAATGACAGCAGAGATCTCATCCACTTAAGTACGGCAGGCAGCTACTAGGATGAGATCTCAGCTAAAACTCAACAAAATGGTCTGAAAAAACTAGCTACCAGACTAGAATTTAGAATTTCTTTGCTTTATATTATTTACGGAGTTCCAGAATGGAGTTTTGAAACTCCATACAAAGCCTCAGCTTGATTATGATACTATCCTCTCACTTAAGAGTAGCTTGTAATGTTATCATCTCATGAAGAGCTTGGTATCCCTGCGTTTCCATTTTTCACAAATTATAGTTTTCTGATAATAGATTTTCTTTTCATCTAGGTTCGTTTCGCGAATGAGCAGTTTAGAGCGTCAAAGGTTCAATTTCCCTTTCTTACTAAATTGCTGGTCGTAAATTAAAGCTTCCTTTCGTTAGACCCCTGCAAAACTTAAGTATCGCATAAATCAGGCACTCGCTCCGCAACCAGTTGCAAACATTTCTTCTTACAGAACAACGGAGTCGCCATTCAGACTTCACAATACCGTTTAAATAAACAACACTTCCAATTTGCTTACCCTTGAGGGAAGCCATTTGTTCACAATGTCAGTCAGGTTGGATCTCATTCAGTATAAAGGTTTCCAAAGGGACCGTGTACAGACCATCAGAACGACTTGACTACAAAAAAAATCAGTAAAATCAGTCTAATCACAATAAGCTCAAGCTCGCCCAAAGAGGCTCTGTGAATATGCAAATACCTTCACGTTCCGCAATATTGGTAAAATATAAAAGATTTGCATGGGAAAGAACAGTCCTGCTCTCAACCTTAACTTGAAATCTGGACTAGTTTTGAGTAAGGACAAATTCACCCCGCTCAAGTGGTTCTTGTTTTGCATCGTGTGAAATTCTTAGGCTGATTTAGGGCCAGCTTTGCCCTCTACAGATTCGTCTTTCTGCGTCCAACGATTATGAGCGAAAATTGATACACATAATCTTGAATAAATGTTCGAACGTGACTCGCGTGACACAATCAGCCGGAGTCATCAACCCGAGTGTTAGTAATTTGAACCATAATAATAGGGACTTTAAGCAGTCAGGACGGCAACGCCACGGAACACTTCGATTAAAAAACGAGTTTCTACTTTTAGTTAGAATTTCGGAAATGGCTTCATGTGTTTATCGTCTCATAGGGCGCCAGACCTCAAACTCAACATAACGCATAAAAGTAGCGTTGAGTTCCAAATGTAAATTAAAATAGTTTGCCGCCGCGGTTTCGCTTCGCAGACGACGCAGATTTTGGTGATTTCACCTTGTTGGTTTGCAAAGGACGGCTACGAAATGTACAAAGTTTTAAAACGCACGTGCTGGGCTATTAGTTTTAAATTTTGGCATTTAATGACGTCACATGAAAATGGATTGGTTTATCACTCTTTTTGATGGGTTTCGTGAGAATCAGCAACTTGATCAAAAAATAAGTTTAACTTCATCATGCATTCTCTTTGCAAACTTCACTCATATTATGTTATAAAAGCAATAACCTACACTTTTCTATTAGCCTGCTAAACCACCTGGGATGTTAGGTGAATACTCACAAACTTTGTAAACCACTCAGCTTCACCTTGTGGTTAACCAACATCCCACTTGGTTTATCAGCTAGCAAAGTGATAGAAAGTGTAGCTTAATGCTTAAATCAATGTAAAAAAAAAAAATTAGCAATCGTGCACCCACCCCTCCCTTAACCCTAACTTGTTATCAGTTGAATGTTGTTAGGTTAGGGGTGGGGTGGGTGCACAGTTGCTCAGAAACTGACATGGATCAATAAAACCCTTACTTATTCAAACACTTTTTCTCTCTGCTAAACATTGACCATCTATTGGTCACTTAAGATCAGGAAGCAGTGAATGCTATCCTTTCTAAGGATTGTGGAGAAAATTGTTCATGGGAGATGTGTAATTTCTCCCTCCACCCCCCCTGAAAAAATAAAAAAAAAGCTTTCCCCTTATATGAACAATTTGTGTAAAATGACATCAGATTAAAACTGTCTCAAGCTTGCACTATTTCTGGGGTCATTTTGCCTTGCCATAAATATTAATTTTAGGCTACTAACAGAAGACCATTAAAAGGTAGATGAAATAAATGTCTGTAATGTAGACAGTCAGCTGATTTGATAGGCACCAATATAAGATCCTACGGCATCAGAAATTAACACCTCAGAGGGTGTGCATCATCCACCTTCCCTTGTGTAGGCACTGTTGTTTCACAAAAGAAATGATGTAAACTTGTTTAAAATATAATAAAATGTAATAAATTGTTGTGATTAATAAAAAAATTTTTATTCCACAATAAAGGCTTGTTTTGTAGCAAGTTGTCCCTTAATCATCAAACATCTGCACACATATCACATTCCTTCAAATGCTGAAAAGTTCATCTGGGTGTAGTAAAGTTAATCAAGTCAAGAAATGCTGGCAAATGGTTCATATTCATACAATACATCACTGAATGTATCTTATGTTTTGATAGGCTAGTATGCTTTAAACAGGTACTGGTGAAGAACCTTTTCTTTCCAAGATCTACGAGGTCGAAACAGAATATCAAATAGAGAATTACACACATCTGGGTCTAATACACGTTCAATCATTTTGACCACCACTGCTAAATGAAACTTACTGTTCTTTAACAAATTGTAAGTTTCTTGCAAGTACTCCCTAACGACAGTCTCTGCATAATCTCTTCTTGTCACCATCACAACTTCAAACTTGCCAAACAATTCAGGATGGAGTTTTCCAACCCTACCAAATGCTAACACAAGGATTACCAAATCATTTGTTGCAAAGGATTTGAGATCATCGCGCTGTAAGAGCTCTTCTTCAACCACTTGAAACACTTCAGCTACAAAAGCATCTGCTCTAGAGTAAGAAAATGACAGAGATGCCAGAGCCCATGGCTGAAATTGACTAAGATCTCGAGTTAAAATTTCACTACCAATCTTCTTGTAAAATTGTCCATCACTGGAAAAGTCAGACTCAGAAAAAGACCAAGCTAATGTGCACAGTTCTTCAGATGAAAAATTTGATATGTCCCTTGAGAAAATCTCCTTATCTAAGGCATGAAAGATTTGAACAACATTTGTGTGCAAACAGTATTTTGCAAATGCCCAGCTTAAATGAGAGAGCTGTTTAGTCGAGTATCCGCTAAGTTTGTGGTACAAAATTCCTCTTTCAAGATCCCTATAGATATAAGAATCTTTAACACACAATTTTGCCATGTAAATCACAACTTTGCATATCTGATTCGCATCAAAGTCATTGAGGTGAACCCTGACGTCTTGCGCTAGCATCTCAAACAAACTCTGTTGGAGAGGCTGGGTCAAAAAGACATCTCTCATCTGAACGTTTTTCGAGAAATACTCCACGATACATTCAAGAATTGTGAATTTATGGAAAGGAGTTAGTTCTCGCTTTTTCTTCACTCTGAACCAGTAGAACTGTAAAAGTCCCTTGATAGACTGTATCTTCTTAATTCGCTTGTTGAGTTTTTCTTCAGGTGTGAACACAGGCTCAGGGTTTACCAGTCCCTCAAGGCGTGTCTTTCGTAATTTCTTGAGAAGCTTGGCAGAAGTTTCTCTGGATTTCTCCATTCTCTCGGCTTTCTTATTAGCTGGACGAGCTACATCTAGTCCAGATGTGTGGAAAAGACAGCTTTTTGGGCAAAAACCCAGAAACACCAGAGAAAAGAATTTATCACGAAGACTAAGAGAGGGAATAGAGCATAACTGATTTCCGACGATGTGGACACGACGAACTTTGGGTAAAAGCGAATTCATTTTCTTTAAAATAACACAATTTTTTTCTTCGAAAAATTCTCCTCGGCACACTGATGTGTTAAAGATCAGTAAGCACTCTGAGTGGTGTTACTATACCAGAGGGTAAAACTTATGCCAGTTCAAACTCCATTATGACGGCCGCCATTTTGTTTAAAGTTAGGTACCAGACTCCTTAGGGAAAAATTGCACCATCCCGTGCAACACAGGCCTCACTCATCAAAGCCTCTCGACATATAAATGAATGGACTTAAGTGGCCGGTTATTCCGTAGTTGCTGCCCAATGTAACACCACAGCTAGAAGTAAGTGATTTTAGCTTGTCATTTGCGTGTCACACGCAGCAAGCCGGTATCCTCAGCTTTACTCCGTATTGGTTAGATTGCATCGCCAACTGAGATCTTTACGTAATCTCAGCGATTGACAAGAATAACTACTACTTAGCGGCTGACTCGAGCTTAGCGTGGTAAGCTATGTTTAATTTTAGGTGGAGGTCGATGTTTTTCCATACTTTCCTGTTACGGCGCGCTAAGCCAGATTCCTCTGATGCGTTTTTTAGAAGGTGCTGTCGAATGGCAACCCTTTGTGCAGCACAACTTACGATCACAACGACAGCGCCGAATATAACAAATTTGCTGAGCTTGTTTTTCTATTTGGGTGAATGGATTTGTTAGTGCGAATTTAATTGCCGGTCGTAGTCAGATCTAGCAAAACCTTCGGGTTCGATTGCGTTGATTGTCAAGCTGCGCGGAAGACTGTCAGTCCTCGGGTTCTTAAACTAAATGCACAAGCGTTCTGCATTCCAAATTCTGTACATGTGCCGGGTTGCATGTACAGTAGTACATGTAAAGTAGATAAAACTACAGAATACATACATCTTATTAGACGTTTTGTTGTGTAGTATCGCTGAGTATTTTACGAATTGTGCCGTATTTTGACGAGCCCATAGGGCGAGTCAAAATACAAACAACAAGTAAAAATACTCAGCGATACTACACAACTAAACGTTTGATAAGAGATTTATATCCAACACGCCAAATTGTTATTTCAGTGTCGGCGAATTTCGCGGATATTTCTGGAGTACAAATATCGCGTGATATTTGTACTCGTCCCGCGCGTTATAAGTACTCGTCCCGCGCGTTATTTGTACTCTACGAAGCACATTTGAATGATAAAGGGTCACTGATTTACATTGAATCACAATTATACATCCTTTTGTGTTGTGCCTCGTTCTTCAAAGAATACTGACAAGGTGGACCTCAGTAGCCCTGTATTTTGTAGTTGCTCCCAAGACTAAATTGCCTAGTCTCTATGATTGACTAAGACTACAGTAATGGTAAATTAGTGTCTTACTCCAGGACCTAATGTGTCAGACAGAAGTAAACATCAAATTCTAATGTTATATATATTGATGTAAAGCTGAATTGTAGACACATGTTGATTGGTTCTTTCTTATGAGCTATGGAAGGAAAGATGCGTAAATGATTTTACCATTGACAGCATTTCATTTTTATTGTATAAAACAGATTCTATGCTGTCATTGGTCTGCACAGTTGTAATAGGTCGCAAAAGTGGACATTTAGATGTCATATATGACCTATGACTGAACGCACGGCATAGTAACATGGAATCTGTTTGTGAGGGACAGTGCACCTTGCTCAGCTTTGTCTTTTTTATTTCAGATTTTATTGTAGTTCTTAGATTCTTTAGTGCCCTTTAATAAATTGGACTGCAGCTGATCAAGTGTTAAACTAGGACTGTAAAAATGGAAGTTCAAGTTGAAGATGGTTCAAAAAGCTCTGAAGTGTTGACTTCTCAAATTCAATCAGAGAATTTTGTTGACAATGGATGGGCTTCTTTTCCTGAGGTTGCAAGGAAGGAAGAAGTAAAAAGGGTAGGTTGAAGTATACAATTTATCAGTGTATGTCTTTCATACCTGTTTCCTTGAAAGGTTACATGTACAATTGTATTCTGCTCATTGTTGAAGGTATTTATTGACAGTGCTTTTCTTTCGTTTCATGTAGAAACAAAATCCTGAAGATAGAGCCAACTTTCTGTCAAGGCTCACATTTTGGTGGTTTAACTGGTGAGAAGTTTTCTGCCAAATTATGTTTTGCATACTCAATTCTATTAGCCTGGTGGTTATTTTGGGCAGCCATGCACTTTATTTTATTTGTTTTTATTATTACTTTTTGTAATTTAAATTTAATTTAATTCAGGATACAAATAAAGTTGTTGTTGTTGTTGTCATTGCATATTAAGATCAAGAAAATGAACCGTGTGACCTGATTGTCTAAGGTTATGGCAATAATGTATTAGTTCCGAAATGACTATGTCAGTGCTCCTCGACTGAGGCTTTACAAGAAATGATCAAAAACTTAAATTCACAGTAGAAATAATCCACAAATTAGAGAATTCTAAAATCCCCTCTACTTGTTTTTAACTTAATGCGCCCATGTCTGGAATAGCGGACAAAAACTTGAAATTTTTTCCAGGATTATATCTACTGGTTACAAAAGACCGCTAGAGGACAAGGATTTATGGGCCTTAAGAAGAGATAATCAAGCAACATATATTGTCTCAAAACTGAAAAACAAATGGATAGAGCAACAAAGAAAATGCAGAAGAATGTAAGATGCCACTCCAGATACAGAGTACTGTAAATGTGAAATCTTACATCATGACTTTGATTTTCTTTAGTGATCATCATCCTTGGGTAAGAAGGAAATAACATGGTGGTTTGACAGGATATGAGAGTTTACTTGATGGGCCGGAGGGGAAGGGGTTCTTTCAATAGTCATATAAACCTGTGTGCCCAGTTGTTATCACCTCTTTATCTTCCTCTTAATTTTCATTGTTTTGCCCATGGTTTTATGAGCAAGGATAAGTGATCTTTAGTTCTGTTTATGTCACCATAGGGACCCCTGCCTAAAGGGAGAACAGTTCTTAGTCATTAGAGCAAATGAAGCTGATTGGATGTAAACAATAATGGACTAATGAACTGAAAAAATAAAAAGCAAAAACAAACAGAAAAAGGAGTACCAAGATTGTATGCTTGCATTTGGATCTATTCTTTTTGCAACAAGATTCTGTATTTTATTGCCCCTTACCCCTGTTCCTTCCCTTTTCCCTCATTTCACACCCCTCTCTCATCAACTCTCAATTCCTATCGCTCAGCTGTTGTATCTATCTCTTTATCCCTTTCACCTGGGCCCAACCTGTTGCCTTGGAACTTCCCCCAACTTCCTACCCCCTCTCCTCTCCTCTCTTTACCTCCTAACTACATCTGTTATCTCACCTCACTCTCAGCATTCACTTGTCACCCCTCAACTTTCAACTCTGACCCTTGACCTTTACCCCTTATTTTTTTGACCCCCCAACGCCACCTTGACTTCTTACCACTCTTCTCTATTTCCAAGAAGTCAATGCAGCTAAGACCCCCTTTGCATTGTTTATTAATGTTGAGCTGTAAAGAATCATCTTGTCGGACATTGCTTGATTTTTGTTAATTTTCTTTTATCTGATTTTGATTAGAAATTCTGCCAGAAGAAGTCATAAAGATGAAGATGGATACAACGAAAGTGATAGACTATTGGATGATGACAATGGCCCTGATGAGAATGTTGAAAATGCATCAACAAGAAAAAAGGAGAACAAGCCTTCACTCAGAAAAACATTGGGAAGCCTGTTTGGATTCAAGTTTGCTCTAGCTGTCTTTTGCAAGTTGTTGCATGATGCGCTCATTTTTGTACAGCCTCAGCTTTTAAAGTACAGTGTTCCCTTTCATTTTATTTGTTGGACAAATAAAGTTAAACTAGTTTCAGAATCTAAAGTATTATAGGTACAGCTGTAGATGGATGGTTGTTAATTCAAATAATCCTTTGTTTTCATTCAAGGTGTACTGCTTTATGTTTCCCAGATTTGCACAACATTTTCAAAAGTTATGCGAGAGAAAGCACTGTCCTCCACCTTCCTTCAGTCAAAAAACCTTAATTAAGAGGCTCAAGATTAAATATGCACAGATTGATAACATGTGGAATATTTACATGTTGAGGAGTACAATGATCAGGGCTCAGACTACTAACTTTTCAAATTACTAGCCAAGTGGCTAGTGACAGTTTAGTGTTATAACAATTTCAGTTTGTTTACTAGCCAAACTGGTTGGTGGAAATCAAAAACCACAAACGAATATGGAATTGCTACTAGTCTGTGGCTAGTTGGTCACAGCTAGTATCTATCTCTGGTGATGTAGCTTAAATGGAGTACTAACTTGCATTTATAAATATTGACCACTAATCGGCATTAATATATGTTATGTTAGTAATTCAAAGAACTGTTTATTTTTCTCAAGGTTATTAGTTGGCTATACTGAAGACAAGGATGACATGTTTGGTCCATGGAAAGAGTGGAAGGGTTATGCGTATGCAGGGGCAATGTTTGGAGTAGCTATCATTCAGTCCTTGGCACTTCACCAATATTTTCACATTATGATACAGATTGGCATGAGGATGCGTACAGGCATCATTGGATTGGTTTATGAAAAGGTAACTGAAATACTTGTTAGTTGGAAAATCTAGAGGAGAGATTTGTTAATTTGTTTGTATTCCTGGTCTCTCCTAGTCGTTCTTGTATATGCATTTATAGTCAAGTAGGTGAATGTTTAAGAGTGTGATAGTTGGATATACAGTATGTTCTCCAATTTAAACTCATCACTTATGTTTTAAGGAGAAAAATACTGGTGGGAATCAAAGTCATGGTTGTTATAATATACCCAATCATGACAGGGAATTCCTTTCTTAATAAAATATTTCCATATTCACATCCCAAGCTACTTTGAAATGCAGATAATTTCAGTTCTAGATCTATACACTCTGTGATTATGGTATAGTGGAAATGGGAGAGGCAGAAGAAAAGGATGACCCCACGCCCTCTCAACTCTTGCTTTTCAAAGGGTGCTAACCCCCTTGTTACAATTTTCATCTCTCCCTCCCCACCTTTTCACTGCCATAAATATCAAATATGATTTACACCTATACTGAGCACTCACTCCCCAAAATTGTGCTTGCCCAAAATTATGCTTGCTCTGCAGGCTATAACTTAAATATAGCTGACACAGATCATATTCTTTTCGGTGTTTTGCATAGGCTTTAGTGTTGAACAGCAAGGCTAAAGGAAAGACAACAGCAGGAGAGCTTGTGAACCTGATGTCTGTGGATGCACAGCGCTTGATGGAGCTTATGACTTACATAAACTCATTGTGGTCAAGTCCACTTCAGATTGCTGGCGCTCTGTACTTCCTCTATAGTACTCTTGGAATCTCCATTCTGGCCGGACTAGGAGTCATGGTGCTAATTATTCCATTAAATATGCTTTTTGGAAGTAGAATGGGTACTCTCCAGGTAAGTTAACATGCCAGGTTTTCATAAATCATGCACCTTTGATGGTGATTATGTTGTTCTCAACAACAAGCACTTCTAGGTTTGTAGTAGATTTTGACTTATACTGCTGCCATCACAGTTCCCTTTAACGTCTTCGCACTGTCATTTGTAATAATTTTTTATTTGAAATCCTTCTATTTTTAACGAAACTTTAGGTAAAACAAATGAATGAGAAAGATGAAAGAATTAAACTGATGAATGAAATTCTCAGCGGAATAAAGGTAAGTTTGTAAAAGTAAATATCTGCAAAGTGAAGGGCATGATATTTACTGCATGATCATACGGTCAAGTTCACATTTTTGGTGACTGTTGGTATTTTGCAAGAAGAAGTCGGCAAAATGATCAGGGTGTAAACGGTTTATAGATCTAATGGGACAGTCATTGTCTGACTTGTGGGTGAATTGAAAGAGAAAAGTTAGTTTCGATCGGTCAGTCGATAAGTTAACTGCGACTTGTTGTATTTATCGATATTATTGTTTGTTTCCAGGTCCTCAAGTTGTACGCTTGGGAGGAGTCCTTCATGAAAGAGGTGGAAAGAAAACGTAAAAAAGAGCTGAAATACTTAAGGAATTCTGATTTCTGGGCGGCAGGATTTATGTTTACTTTTGGCTGTGCGCCGACATTAGTAAGTTCCTAATCAATATTTCCTAGGTTTTCTTTTTTCAAAAACCAAACGAGTCAAGGAACGCAAGGCTAGCGAACGATGAAGAGCAATTTTGTATTGAGTGTTGGAAGTGCTACGAGATTGCATTGCTTTGCTTCCTTCGCCCTCTGATTGGTTCAGAAAACTCGCGCCACTCTTTTAGCCAATCAGATGCAAAATAACGCCACTCATAACTTGGTCCCCTGCATTTTCCCGCGCTTAAAGCAGTTTGTTTGTTTTCATTTTGGGTTTTCTTTTGCTCTTCTGGTTATTGTGTTTATCAGGCAATCCCGAGCGGTATTGTTCGTTTGGGTAGCCTATCAGAACACAGGATTCAGTTCATATTGCCCACGGGCGCTGCCAGCGATATGATATCATAATAAATTCTAACGACAATTGCTTTTTAGCAAATGTTCTTCTAAACTGTTGTGAGCATTTTTTTTTTTCTGTTTTCTGCTTTCTACAGGTGGCAGTTACCACATTTGCCATTTATGTATTTACTGGCCATTTGTTATCAGCCACTAAAGCTTTCGTCGCCTTGGCGCTGTTCAATGTGATGCGATTCCCACTTGTCATGCTCCCTGATGTCATTGTTTCTTGCGTTCAGGTAACTCAATAACTCACCTCTCTTTTTTTTTTTTTTTCTTTCTTTTTTTTTTTTTCTCTTTTTTTTTTTCTTTTTTTTTTGTTTGACCTTATGGCCCTCTATTTGACCCCAAGTTTTCAAAAGTAACTTTTTCCTCAGAATTTCGAAACGTTATTCCGCATGGGAATTTATCGAAAGTTTTCTTGTTTTTGTTTTTTTTGTTTTTTGTTTATTTAACAGGCAAGTGTATCTCTGAAGAGGCTGCAAGATTTTCTAAATTTAGAGGAGCTGGACCTCAACAGTGTCCAAAAAACAACGTGTAAGGCTTCCCGTTCACCCTCGTTTCATTTTAGGAGAATCACTCAGTGATACGTATGATGCACGATCCTCGCAGTAGAGAGCGCTATTTATGCAATAGCGAAAATCAGACCTGAAAAAAAATCAGGCCTGTACGGGATTCGAACCACTGACCTCTGCGATACTAGTGCAGCGCTCTACCAATTGAGCTAACAAGCCAACTGGGAGCAGGCCAGCAGATCATACGTATCTATAACCGCAGTTCAAAATATATGAACTTCGTATATTCATCGGATCTGATCACTCAATGAACTGTTCGTCAACTTATAAAATGGTAATCTGTTAGCAGGGATTAATGCTCTGAAGAGATAGTATAAATAAACGATCTGCTCAGCAAAATGGAGAGAGGGTGGAAACTGGGTTTATTTCCTTACGAGCGACAGAAAAGGACTGAAACACAGTCAAGTAACAACAGAAGAAATGAAAACATTGAATACAGTAACAACTATAGAGACAACATGGTCGTCAACAACAAAGCAACAACAGCGATAATCACAACAACAACAACAATAGGCAATGGGTGAAGTACCGCAAAAAGCGAACTTCTTTGCTACACTTTGTCGTGACATAATGCCTTTCGAACTCAGACGAATTTTGCTAACTGCCTCATGCACGTCTCTTTTCAGACTTTTCATTGTGTTTCATTTGTTTACGTGTATTTTATTTTGCAGTGTCGTCCTCTACCGTGTCTATAGAGAATGGTACATTTACCTGGAGCAGCAGGGCTGCGCCTGTGTTGAAAGAGTGAGTATTGGAAGTTGGCGGCGAATTGCCAACAACTAAAGGTGATAAGGAAGAGCATTACTTGCAAATAGCCAATGTTTTATACACTGGAAGTGCTTACAAATGGAAGTAAAACTGTCTCCTGCATGCGCAACCGTGCGCTAATGATGAAAACGTGAAAGGGGATTAAAGGCAAAGACCCAGCATGTATTTCTTTGGGAACGTCATTCACTGGTTTAACTTTATTAATGACACGACGATTTTCCGGCTCAACGGCGGACTGACGATTAAAAGGAGCACTCAGAAAAACTTATGATTGGCAGTTGAATTTTCCATTTCGAACCGGACACGGACCGGGCGCGAACCGAACACGGACCGAGCACGGTGTAACTGACATTCCCGCAATGTGGACGGTTTAATTTTCGTTTGCTTTTTGGACATCTGACACTTCTAGCTTAACCAGTCAGTTTTTTTTTTTTTCAGGGTGTCGTTGCAAATTCCAAGTGGCTCGCTTGTCGCCATAGTCGGTCAGGTTGGATGCGGAAAATCCTCCTTGCTTTCTGCCCTCCTCGGAGATACCGAGAAAGTAGAAGGAATTGTCTCTGTAGAGGTGAGATTCTCTGTACTGTAGAATGGCGTTCAACAATTTTCAAACGTGATCAGGGATTGCGCAAGTTTTACATTGCTTTCCTCTCGCGTGAAGCTAAACCCGGAGCAATTGCCGATATCATCTTGTCAATGCTGATAGCTACTTCTTGAACGAGCAAACTATAAACCAATCTCAACCTGGTCAGTTTCACTTTTCCCACGCTTCAAGTTGTTAACATCCCGTTTTCTTGTGCCCCTTATGGCTTTCTTGTGAAGCCCCTTTCAAAATAGCCAAGGACTTTACTATGGATTTTGCTTCACCACACCTCATCAAAAAGCGCTGCAGTCGTTTGTTCTTGGGTTTCGGAGCATGTACCGCTGAACCAAACTTTGAAATTGCAAGAAAAAGGAATTTAACAAATTCTTCTTGTCGGTATCAAAGGAAATATGCAGAGAACGGTATGGACAATATGGATACTGATGTTGGAGTGCAAAGGTCTAAGCTCTCCCATCGAAACACTTTACTTTCCCCTTTTAAAAACAACTATTTAAAAATACATTGCATTTGTTTATTTGTAGGGAACTGTGGCGTATGTTGCCCAGCAAGCTTGGATACAGAACGCAACTTTACGAGAAAATATTCTGTTTAGCAAAGCAATGGATTCTGCACGTTACGAAAGCGTGCTTGACTCTTGTGCTTTGAGACCTGACCTGGAAATTCTTCCTGCCGGTGACTCCACAGAAATCGGAGAGAGAGTATGGTCTTTTGTTTCTTTTTAGAGGAGCTATGGTTTTCAACTGACCGTTCTCAGTCCAAAATGACATCTGAACATTAAAACCACTAAAAGTCAAAGTACACGGGAAATTTTTGACGACACCAAAGTAGGCACACTCCGTAAGCTATCTAATTTCTTAGACTATGACCAGAAATAAAGTTGATAGATGGGAAAAAGAGTAATCAAGAAAAATGTCGAGATTCTTACGTTTTTCGTACAATATTTACCTTTTTTCTGTTGGTGATAGTTACGTGGTCCATGAGCCCTTTTTCTTTTCTGTGTATTAAAAATTTCATTTTGTTTTGATAATTATTTTTCTCCTTTCAGGGTATAAATCTTAGTGGTGGACAGAAACAGCGAGTAAGCTTGGCTCGTGCTGTGTACTTCAATGCTGATATCTACTTGTTGGACGATCCGCTCAGTGCTGTGGACTCACATGTTGGAAAACACATTTTTGAGAATGTTGTCGGGCCACGAGGAATGTTACGAAACAAGGTTTGATGGAGTTCATGTTTCAGAGCTTGCGGGCTCAATCCCTGGGTAGCGTTATTTGTTTTGTGATCAATCCACCATTTTAAACGTTAGCACGCAGGCGTGCTAGTCTGTGTTTTGACTGCTCTCACAATTCGAGTCAAGGAATTTTGAGAAATTTAGTTCACCCTTCCTTGCGAATTCAGTATATTTTAAGACTTGCTACCTCCACAGTGTTTGATCATTTCGAAGTTCGCCTTGTTTGTTTTTCTTTACAGACTCGTTTGCTCGTTACTCATGGTATTCATTTTCTTCCTCAAATGGATCAAATTCTTGTGCTCAAAGATGGAAGAATTACCGAGGTTTGTTTATTGATCACCTCATGCATGTAGACTACAAGCACTCCCTCCTTCCCAGTACTTTTGGATCGCCTCACTCATGGAGCTCCTGCGGCGCACCGCGTCGCTCCAAGAGTTCCCCGCGACGCCCTAATAATAATTTTTCTTCGCCAATTTTTTTTTTTTACTTTGCCTCGCCGATGAAGAGGGACTGCTCGAAGTCTAAATAGCATGGTATGTTGAGATAAATGAAAGCTCGTGTACCACAAAACACCATGAATAGCTCTTGTCGAACGGGAGGGATCTTTCTCGTACACAAATTTTCTGTGAGGGTTTTGTTTTGTCTTTTTAACAGAAAAAACTATCTCAAACAGATATGTTTCCTTTTCGTCAAGTAGACCAAATGCGGGACATTTCCTGCGGTAAAATTAATCAAGAAAAAGTGGAGTGAATTTTCGGCAATGTCGCAAAGGTTGGTTTCAAAATGACTCAAACTACAAGATAGTGTTTAAGAAAAAAGAACAACGTTTTAAAAAGATCGTAAAAAAAAAACTTAAATCGCTCGACTGACACAACTACTTACCTTTTGACAACTCAATATATTTTTTTTAGTATATACTAAAAGAGTAGATAGCATTGAAGGCGCGCTCTGTTGGCTTGTCAAACTCCGAATATCCTTTGCTATTTACCTCCGAGCAACTCGGGAAAAAATGGCGTCCCGGTTTGCATCCGTGACAAGCAAAGAAATCACTCAAATTAACAACGGAGCAGTCCCTGAAGTTCACAAAGAAAGCGACTTAATTTGGTTTGGTCGTGTTTAAAGGTACTGATGTAAGTTTTTAACCCGGAGTTTATCGATAAAAACCAATGAGAAAGGTTTTGTTTACAAATACAACTTAATCTTGCGTAAACTCACTTGTTTACTTCCGCGCATGAAAATGTTGGAATCATTGCTGGAATGTATGAATTAAGATAAATTTTTGGTGGTGTATATTATCTCACTGTTTTAGTATATACTAATATAACTATTCACCTCAGTGTCGGTGGCTAGCGGTGGATATTTAACTCGCCGCTTCGCGGCTCGGTAAATATCCACCACTAACCACCTCCACTTCGGTGAATAGTTGTTAAATATTGCGACTTACATAACACTACGTAATGAAAGTTGATAACACAAAATTTCACACAAGTTAACAATACAGCAATCAACACTAAGTTTGGGTCCTATTCGCAATCAACACCACATACACAACGGACCTTCTAAAGTCGCCATTGATGCTTAGCAAAGCACATTGAAAAGTATGCAACGGAGAGCTCAATAGCGCTAGTGACGGTGCCTTTCACGCCTTACATCAGAAATAAGCTGTTTTCTCCCCACCAACGGTACTGTTATTGTTCCTGATAAATTCTCTCTTTCCAGTGCGGTACTTACTCAGAGTTGATGGCCAACTCAGGGGCCTTCGCCGAATTCCTACAAACTTATTCATCAGAAAACCAACCTTCAGACAACTCAAAAGGTAAAAAAAAAAAAAAAATTGCTTTTACAAGGGGGGGCCACGAGGTTCCATTACTCCAAATACTTAACATGGTTGTTATGACTTCTTCTGTATAACCTATCCAGAGTGCTTTTGTTGCATTATTTTTTATTTTTTTTTTTTTTGGTACACGTCCACAATCATGGTTTATCAATTCTAAGGGAGAAACACGTGATTTGATGACCAACGTCTGAAAATCCAATTTTTCGCCTTGACTTTCACAATTCCCTTTTTTTAGTTTTTCTTTCGTATGTGTTATTGTTTGTGTGTTATAGAAAATGAGGAAGAGAGATCTGTAGTGGAAGCTAGCTCCAAAGCAAGCACTTCTGACGTAAAGGATGTTAGTCAAAAGGTTGAAAACGAAGATGAGGATAAACTGGGGAAAATGATCGAGGAAGAGCGCTCAGAGACTGGTAGAGTAAGTATAGATGAACAATTTGCGTAGCAACCATTAACGGGTGAAGAATTTTTGAGAGGTCCGTGAAGGTTTCAGTATTTTACCAGCAGAATTTTTCCTTACAGTATGAATACAAAATCAAGCAGACAAGTGATGAGAATAAAGAAAAATATCAATTAGGGGGATTAAATGCCAGTGGCTCCAATAGCAAATTGAAACTAACGTCCTTAGAATTGTAAAGGCTGAAAGTTTCCAAAGAAACGAATAAAAAAGCTGACGTTTTCAGCTTTTTTATTCGTTACGGTGGCCAATTTACTATCTCAACTTAGCTTATGTAACCAATTACCTTAGAATAGTCCTTTTTTGCAGTTGTGGGCTTGGTGGCCAAGCCTTTGAACAGGAGTGAGGCTTAGGGTGACCTTGTTATGATCGAGATGTTGCTGTTTTTCAAATGCAAATTACTTTGTTGTCAGGCTAACTAGTTACAGGTCTCTATCACAACAGGGTCACCCTTAGCCTCACTCCTGTTCAAAGGCTTGGCCACCAAGCCCACAACTGTAAAAGGGACTATTGTGAGGTAGACGGTAAGGATAGTTACCAACGCTATGTGCGAGTGAAGGGGTTATTTGTATCAGTAATGTGATTTCTCGGATTGTTTTAGGTCAAATTCGCAGTATTCTTCTCTTATCTCAAGTCCGTGGGCTGCTGCGCTTCTTTCCTCACCTTATTATCCTTTGTCCTGATGGAAGCTTGCACAGTAGGGACAGGAATATGGCTGGCTTATTGGAGCTCGGCAAATGTCACTACAGATGAACAAAGAAACTTGTACTTAGGAATTTACGGTGGTCTCGGTTTGGGTCAAGGATTCTTCACTTTCCTTGTTTCCGTTTTTTTCACGATTGGAGCCATGAGAGCCTCTCGAAGATTGCACCGCAGCCTTCTGATCAACATCATGCATTCACCAATGAGCTTCTTTGACACCACCCCACTGGGGAGAATTGTCAACAGGTTCTCGAAAGACTTGTACACTATTGATGACACTATACCGCGCTGTGTGACGGATTTTTTCTGGTGCTCGCTCGAAATCATTGGGATGGTCGCGGCGATAAGTTACGCCACTCCGCTGTTTTTAGCCACGTTGCCTGTTTGTGCAATTTTTTATTTCTATATACAGGTAAACGAGTCAAGGCGAAAAGAAAGCCTGGAGCCCGTTTTTTGTCGTGGCGAGTTTTCTTGTTGTATAGATGGAAGAATGTGAATTCTTATTTTAAGTAGTCTTAAATTGAATTCAACTGCAGCAAGTTTTTATTATAACATAGCTAATAAATGCGTTCAATCAAATTCAAGTGTGCTTGCGTGCTGGCTCGGTCGAAGAACGAAGTTGGCCGAGGATGGAAAGGATTGCAACAGATTTCTAACAGCTAACAAAAAAATCTCGTTCTAAGTTTATCCAACATGCATTAACTGTGGTGTTCAGTGTTTCCTTTAACCGAGAATTAGCCAACTTTTTCTTTCCTTGGTCGTTATGTTGAGTGCATTGAACGGATTTTAATATATTTCTACAGAGAGTTTATGTGGCAACATCGCGGCAGTTGAAAAGGATCGAGTCCGTCAGTCGATCACCAATCTACAGTCACTTCCTGGAAACAGTGAACGGCGCCAGCACCATACGAGCATTTTCTCAACAACGCCGCTTTATCCTCGATAATTACTATAAAACGGATGAGAATCAAGTGGCTTACTATTCTACTGTATCTTCAAACAGGTGAGAAAGAGGACGTATGGGGAAAACAAGGAAGGGTTCGTAGTTTTGCGCATGTGCACGTCTTAAAGTAACTTTATTCAAATAAAATTTTGAAACAATCAGAAGCACGTGCAGGGAAAGCTGGGGGAGGAGAGTGGAGGGGCTGTTGACTTAAAAACGCTTTTTAGATCGTCGAAGCGTGGCGTCAAAGTTTTTTTTTTCTGTTTCTGAGCTTTTTGGTTACCATATGCGCATGTCTAGTGTGTCATTTCGTAGGATTTCATGAAATTACTGCACCAGTTATAATATTAACTGTGTACGTAAATGGCTACTTCATCAGGAGATCACGTTCTTAGCTTCGTTTTTCTCGTGTAAGCTCTGTTATGGTGGATTGCCAATCAAAATTTAATGTTTATTGGAAACAGAGTAGGTCATGTGTTTCGTTAAGTTTTGTTGAACGTTTTAGAATTTGTGTTTCATCCTTGTTTTAGGGCACTTAAGGTCCATAATTTCCGCGTCCGTGCTGACTTTTTGCCACAACGAAAGTGGGAACACAAATTTAGGGACAGGACTTGGGTCCACTTGATAGGGGGGTTTCATTTAGAATGGGGATCCTTAATGCTGTGTATTGTCTCCACAGGTGGCTTGCAGTTCGACTTGAATTTCTCGGTAACTGCTTAATACTCTTTGCTGGATTGTTTGCTGTGTTGAGCAGAGACAAAATCATGAGTGGGTTGGTCGGAATGTCGTTAACGTATTCGTTAGAGGTGAGGACACAAACCATTACTGTGCCGTAATATTATTGCGTTGTATTGAACGTCAACATGGCCGGAGCACTGGCGAGAACGAGTTTCCTCGACAGAGCGTTCCTGGTGCTCAGTCTTTCTGTTAGCGACGAGAAATGCCTAACTGAACGTTATCGTAACACTGTTGTGTTAAAGAAAAATGGAAACTGAGTTTGACGTACATACCGACACTACAATATAACACAAGCTGAAAGCAGTGTAAGAGTAAACGTGTTGTTTCACTTGCCCCCCCGATAACACCACTTGGAAGCCTGAACGACACATTTGTTACAAGAACTGAGGAATTTATCAGATTCATTTACTTCTCTCGTATCTTCATTAGATTACGGAAACTCTCAACTGGGCAGTGCGCATGACAAGTGAACTGGAAACTCAACTTGTTTCCGTTGAAAGAGTGAAAGAATATTCAGAAACAGATACAGAGGTAAATAACGATAATGACAGAAATGTTCATTAAAATTTTTTAGATTCTGAGTTCGAGATTTCTACTGCGTAATAGTTGAAGGTTTCTCGTGAGTTGAACTCAAAATGATTTTAAACTAGTTTGATTTGTAGTTAAATTTTCCTTATTCTTCTAAGACCGAAAGAAAAAATTAACCTGGTTAGAGGTCGTTGAGTCTTATTTTAAACTATAACATAAATATTTAATGAATAGGTTGCAAGAGATGTAACATCATCATTTTCTTTAGTCACTCACTTTCAGTCATATTTTTTTTAAACTTAGGCTAGATGGATCATCCCCGAAAATCGACCGCCAGACGACTGGCCATTCACTGGACGGATTGTAATGGAACAGTTTGACTTGAGATACAGAGAGGGATTACCTCTTGTACTAAAACAGATCAGCTGCGATATTAAACCTGGAGAAAAGGTACACAAACAAGCCGGAGTAATCGATAAACATGTAATCGTGGCACTGTGGTCTTTACTTTGGTTTCTCAAACTTTTACTCCCAGAAGTGTGTAACACGTAACTTCCCCTCTTTAACATCTAAACATTGTCCTGCAAACAGGTTATAAGAATACCTAAGATTATCGGGTAGACTAAAGTTACGGAGTTCGACTTTTGAAATCCCTCTTGGTTTTAAGCTTTGCGCGCAATGAATCATTGTTAACTGGAAAGCTTCACAAATCAAATTGCGTCAGTAATAGTGAGGGCCAGCGCACTGTTCGCTTACACTTTTCCATGCATTTGGTCATGAAGTCTGATCGTCCGGGTGAGTGAAATCCTTAACCCTTTAATTTAACTCCCATGAGTCAGTAACCAAGACAGAATTCTTCCTTACAATATCAATGCATCATCAAGCAGACAAATGATGAGAACAAAGAAAAATATGAATTAGGGGATTCTTAGGCCTAGTCTATACGTCGCGCTTTAATTCCATTAAATTCGCCGTTCCGTCGACGTAAATCGTGGCGTGGTTTTATGGGTCGAAATCAATACGATCGAATTTAATTCTCTTCCCAAATGCAGTGCCTCTGGTCAGAGGTGTCATTTTGAAACAAACATGGCGCGGTTGAAATACGTTAAGTAAATGTATGCATTTCATTCGACGCGACGCTAGTGCGACGTTAAAACTGAAGACGCGTTATCGATATTTTATCCGTCTTACCAGGACGGATAAAACGTCAAGGACGAATTTAATTCGTTTTAGACGTCGCGCTATCGTCGAATTTAATTGCTTGTGGGACCTTAAATTAAATTCGTCTGAATTAAATTCGACTGTAGCGCGATAGGATAGGATAGGATAACTTTATTTATACACGGTTTTTCCATCAGTTGATTTAGTGAATTCTATACTAGAAACCTGTCTATCTAACTACAATAATAATTTGATAATAACAATTCGAATAAAAGAAATAAATTAAAAAAAAATTCTGCTTTTCATGGGGGCCGTGTCTAAAATTTACTTAGAATTAAGATCTTACTTTAAACTGTGGCGACTTAATTTAGATTTGAAATCAGTCAGCGAAGACGCTTGTCTTAGGTCTACAGCTAAGTTGTTCCACAATTGAGCTCCGCTGTACAAAAAACTACTCTTGAGATAGTCAGTTCGAGGTTGTGGAAGAACTAATTTGTTTTCGGTATTCCTTAAACGATAAGCACTTACACTGTCAGGATATACAAATCTTGATCTCAGATAATCAGGTGTCATACCATGTAATGTTTTATACATTAGGACAGATTTCTGTTCCAATCTTTGATAGTAGAGTCTGCGCCACCCTAGCGCCCGGAACAAATCATCCAAATTACTATCATAGCTCGCTGACATTGGGATGCGAGCTGCCCGATTTTGCAGTCTTTGTAGTTTTTCAGAAAGGCCTTTGTTACAGTTTCCCCACACTACGTTATAATAATCAAAATGTGGTTGAATAAGACTATTATAAACTTTAATTAAAACATTAAATGGAGTGAGATGCCGAATTCGTTTAATCGCACCAATGGCACAAGGTATCTTCTTAGAGATGTTTTCAATATGACACTCCCAATTTATATTTTGATCGACATAAACTCCAAGGGATTTGGCGACGTATGAACTAGGCCTTAGTTGATCCAATATCAAATCCTCTGAACTGAAATCATAAGAATTGTAAGACAGACGGTGAGGAGAATTACTTATGAGATCCTTGGAGTGAAAGGGTTGGAATTGCTATCGTCATCAGCGGTGACTAACGTTTAGACAGAGTCAGAGTCAAGTTCATACCACCCGTTCAGTTAAGTAACAAATCGGTTTAAATCTTCGTGTCCCTTTTGATTCCAACAGATAGGCATTGTTGGCCGAACTGGAGCAGGAAAGTCCTCGTTAACGTTAGCTTTGTTCCGTATTCTGGAGAGAGCTGGTGGAAAAATAACAATCGATGGTGTTGACATTGCTTCTCTTGGGCTGCAGGATTTACGCTCGCGGCTAACCATTATCCCTCAGGTAATGGCACAGTATAGGTATGCGTGTCCAAACAATAGGGAGCTTCAGCAACGACGACGGCGACGGCAACGGCAACGAAAGCGTCGTGTCGAAATCTAACTTTTCGTTTTTGTAACCCTTTCGAGGTTATTCCGATGTGTTTCACTTAGAAAATGCTGGCGAACTATTCAGTGACTATATCACTACGAACGGCGTTAAAGTAAGGAGAAAGAAAGAAAAATTAACCGTCATTCGCTCACGTTCTCGAGAAAACCTAAAGTTTGGTTATTTCACGTTGTTGTTTTGTCGAGAACGGCAAATAATGTACCAAAATGTTAAACGCACGTGCAGGGCGATTGTTTTTGCTAATTAAGCATATTGTTTTCGGCCGTTCTCGTTGCCGTCGCCGTCGTCGTTGCTTAAGTTCCCTAATATTGACACGTGTACGGACACGTGTGTATGCGAGATGAGGTGATCTGGTGATTAGTACGTTGGACTCCTGATCGATATGTCCTGGTACCTTTGAGCTGCAAGGAAAACCTAGAGCAAGTGAGTAGGTAACATTACAACAGACTGACCTCCCACCCTGGGGTGGTAGCGATACCCTCCTCCCCTAGCTACGTGCTTCATGCCAATGAAACCGAGGTAAGTTTTGCCACAATGGGCCTTCGGCTCCACAAGGTGACGTTATCATAGCTTGCGGGGGCTGGTAACAAATGGTAAACTTGTGATCAAGGAGCTTGCTGTTTTTCTCGATCAAATTAATTTCTGTTTTATCGTCTTTGCTATTACTCTTAGAGTTTGTTTTTTGTATCCTGATCCTTCTAATTCTTAGCATGAATATCGCAACAGGATCCAGTGCTGTTCTCTGGGGACCTTCGACTTAACCTTGATCCATTCAGTAAATATACTGATGACCAGCTCTGGCACGTCTTAGAAGTGAGCCACCTGAAGAACTTTGTCTCGGGGCTGAGTGAGGGACTTCAGTACACAATTGCAGAGGGAGGAGAGAACTTGAGGTAATTTTATTTGACGATTTCTTTTCTTTGACTTTATTATTAAACAAGCTATTCATTACGGCTGTATTCCGCAGTGTTGGTCAACGGCAGTTGGTGTGCTTAGCACGTGCGCTTCTACGTAAAAGTAAGATCTTGGTTCTGGACGAAGCCACGGCCGCGGTGGACTTGGAAACTGATGAACTCATTCAGCAAACGATTCGGCGAGAGTTTGCTGACCGCACAGTGTTCACCATAGCTCACAGGCTTAATACCATTATGGATTATGACAGGTTGGTAGTTTTTGCCCGACCATGACGAGAAACGGATCTTCGGTAGCGTTCGTGGTGAAGCAAGCGTAAAGGAAGTTTTTAACGTTCGAGGACCTACGATTGAATTTCTGCTCTAAATCTAAATAGTTCTCCCAGCAAAGAGCTTGTTGCTAACGCCATTTTGTGATTTTCATCTTTCTGTCGCCCTTTTGTTTTTCTTTTCGTGATAGTTTGAATATTTTTGGTCCATCAAATTATATCCTTTTTTGTTTTTGGTTTTTGGTTTTTTTTTTTGTTTTTTTTTTTCATTCTTTTTCATAATGAATTGATTTTTTTGGGGAGACATTTTCTTTCATTTCTCGGAGTTAGCGACTTTAAAGGTGCAAGATACTTGTATAAATCGGAGTACCTTTGTAACCTTGAAAAGCAGGGCGGAGAGATTTTAACTTCTCTCCACCCTGTTGAATAGTGTTGAAAGTAGTGACGACTTGTTCAGGCTGGTTTCATAAGATTGCGGGAATCGAAGAGGTTACGATGACGAATAAACCAGTTTGTTTTCATTTGCAGGGTGTTGGTTCTCGATAGCGGCTCCATTGCTGAGTTTGATTCCCCCGCAAACTTACTTAGTAGAAACGGACTTTTCGCGAAATTGGTTCAAGATGCAAAGCTTGCCTGAGGACTTTGCGAGCATCAGTTGTGTTTTTGGATTCCCGCCAGCACAGTTCAACCTGACATGTGGTTTTTGAAAAGGACCCGCGTGTTCAAATCGAACACACACTGCATAAAAGCGCTAACATTTAGTTCACGAGATGTTTATATTACGTTATTTTAGTTTTTAATTTAGTCAAAAACTATGCTCTTTGTATTTAAGACACCGATAAGCCAGTCGCTCATGCAAAAATGATTAAATTAAGTTTTTTTGATGCGTATTTCCTGTGATGCTTTCTCTCGGACACTCAGGGTTAATCAGTTTTATCGACGTAACCGAGGTGAGAGGCTCACTGATTCATACGACTCACAAAGCCGAAATTAGGAGGCCTAGAAGAAAGGCAATAATAGCGCAACATACAGGTAGATATCTGACAATAGAATATCAACTGATATTCTCTTGTATCTGAGCATTAGAAATAAAAAGGATGAGTCTGAAACCTGTCTTTAATAATTCCGTTCCTTAGCGGAGAAAACAGCTGAGGTCACTGATAACTACAAAGAAAGATATTGTAAGAGACGGACTGAACATTGTTTCTTACATGAATTGTGTCCCAAAGACCACGAGCTTTAGAAGTGTTTGTTTCAGCAGTCGAATTAGAGAGAGACTGCATGTAGTGTGCAGCGTATATGCTGAGAATCGTGGATTTAAGTGTAAAAATTACTCCAGTGTCGGCTGAAAGATATTTTATTACAATAAGAGACTATTTCTCATGGGACAATCCTTGCTTCTGTATATCACGCAACTCATGCAAGGTAATCAAGAACAGTCTATTAACGAAGCTTGGCTTGTTTTTGTAACAGGTTGTCCCTTAATCATTAAACATCTGTACTAGGGTGCGAACACACCACATTCCTTCAAACTGAAAAGTTCATCTGGGTGTAGTAAAGTTAATCTCGTCAAAACATACAAGGAAATGGTTCCATTTCATATTAAGAACAATACATCGCTGTATTATCTTATGTCTCGATTAGCTAGTACGCTTTAACAGGTACTGATGTAGAACCTTTTCTTTTTACGATCTCACGAGGTCGAAACAATATCAAATACAGAATTACACACATCTGGGTGTAATACGCGCTCAATCATTTTGACCACCACTGCTAAATGAAACTCGCTGTTCTTTAACAAATTGTAAGTTTCTTGCAAGTACTCCCTAACGACTGTTTCTTCTCTTCTAGTCACCATCTCAACATTTGTGTGCAAACAGTATTTTGCAAATGCCCAGCTTAGCTGAGAGAGCTGTTTAGTCGAGTATCAAATACAGAATTACACACATCTGGGTCTAATACGCGCCCAATCATTTTCACCACCACTGCTAAATGAAACTCACTGTTCTCTAACAAATTGTAATGAAACTCACTGTTCTCTAACAAATTGTAATGAAACTCACTGTTCTCTAACAAATTGTAATGAAACTCACTGTTCTCTAACAAATTGTAATGAAACTCACTGTTCTCTAACAAATTGTAAGTTTCTTGCAAGTACTCCCTAACGACTGTTTCCGCATAGTCTCTTCTAGTCACCATCTCAACTCCAAACTTTTGGAACAATTTAGGATGGAGCTTTCCAACTCTACCAAATGCTAACACGAGGATAACTAAATCATTTCTTGCAAAGGATTTGAGGTCATCGCCCTGTGACAGCTCTTCGTCAACCACTTGAAACACTTCAGATACTAAAGCATCTGCTCTAGAGTAAGAAAACAACAGAGACACCAGAGCCCATGGCTGAAATTAGCTGAGATCTCGAGTTAAAATCTCACTACCCATGATCTCCTTGTAAAATTGTCTATCACTGGAAAAGTCTGACTTAGAAAAAGACTAAGCTAATGTGCACAGTCCTTCAGATGAAAGATTTGATATGTCCCTTCAGAAAATTTCTTTATCTAAGGTATGGAAAATTTGAACATTTGTGTGCAAACAGTATTTTGCAAATGCCCAGCTTAGCTGAGAGAGCTGTTTAGTCGAGTATCCGCTAAGTTTGTGGTACAAAATTCCTCTTTCAAGATCCCTATAGATAGAAGGATCTTTAACACACAATTTTGCCATGTAAATCACAACTTTGCTTATCTGATTCGCATCAAAGTCATTAAGGTGAACCCTGACGTCTTGTGCTAGCATCTCAAACAATCTCTGTTGGAGGGGCTGAGTCAAAAAGATCTCTCATCTGAACATTTTTTAAGAACTACACCACGATGATACATTCAAGAATTGTGAATTTATGGAAAGGAGTTAGTTCTCGCTTTTTCTTCACTCTGAACAAGTAAAACTGTAAATGCCCCTTGATAGACTGTATCTTCTTAATTTGCTTGTTGAGTTTTTTCTTCAGGTGTGAACACAGGCTCAGGGTCTACCAGTCCCTCAACGGTGTCTCTCGTAATTTCTCGAGAAGCTTGGCAGAAGTTTCTCTAGATTTCTCCGTTCTCTCGGCTTTCTTAGCTGGACGAGCTGCATCTAATCCAGATTTGTGGGAAAGGCAGCTTTTCGGGCAATAACCCAGAAACTATATTGTTTATTGTTGTTTATTTCACAGAAACATTTGCTTGAGTCGTGAAACTCGACTAACCAGTAAAGGAGAGGTTTTCTGCAAACAGAAAACACGCTTAAAACAAACGAAATTACAACATTAACAACTGAAATGAAAACTCACCGACTGTTCGAGCTTAGGGTTTACAAACAACGTCAATAAACGGCAACAAAACATTTTTTGAAATGAACGCGACGATTTTTCCTTTCAAAGCACATGGGCGATTGCCCAAATGTTTACGTAAACATAGGCCCGCAATGGGAGCTACATTTATTCTATACATTAATGACCTTCCTAATGCCTCTGAATTATCAGACCCTCTACTTTTTGCTGATGACACCAGTATCTTTTATTCTCACTCAAATCTAAATTGCTTAGAATCTATACTTAATGATGAACTCCAAAACATTGACGTTTGGTTAAAATGTAACAAGCTTTCAGTTAATATAAAGAAAACCAACTATATAATTTTTAAACCCAGACAGAAGAAATTTAACTCCAGCATTTCTCTCTCCTTTGGAGGTAAACCCCTACAACAAGCTAATGTAACTAAATTCCTTGGGGTCTATATTGACAATCATATCACCTGGAAATACCATATCAGCTATGTATGTAAACAAATCGCTAAATCAATAGGTATTATATTTAGGTCTCGCTTTTCCCTTTCCTCTGCAACCAAGCTCACTTTGTATTACACCTTAGTTTATCCTTATATCGTCTATTGTAACTCCATCTGGTCGTCCACATACGTATCTAACTTAAATAGAATTTATTATTTGCAAAACCGAGCTGTGCGGGCTATCACCAACTCAGACTATTGGGACAACTCTGCCCCTTTATTCTCCAAACTAGGAATTTTAGATATTTTCTAAGTCAATACGTTTGAAATCGCTAAATTTAAGTTTTATTTCAAAAATAACTTATTGCCCCCATTGCTTCTCGATCTTTTTGTAAGGAATAGCCAAATTCACAACTATGGTACCAGAAGAGCCAGTAATTATCGAACACATTTGTGCCGTACAAATGTCAAGCAGTTTACAATTCTCTACCAAGGTCCTAAAAATTGGAACTCTCTCCCTATTTCAGTCACTCGTTCGTCAAACTTTCTTAGCTTTAAAGCGAAATTGCAAGAGTTTTTACTTAAATAATCAATGAATTGGCCAAGCCGCACATTCGCAGCACTTTTTCTTTACTTAATTTATTATTCTAAGTGAGGTGGCTCTCCCATAAGCCTGGTGGCTTCTTGGGTCTCCTCGCCTTCTAACTGTTATCGCTGTAATTAACTATTTTTTAATTGTTAAAATAAGGCAAATAAAGATGATGATGATGAACACCAGAGACAAGAATTTAACACGAAGACCGAAGAGAGGGCCGGGATAGAGCGTAACTTATTTCCGACCAAGTGGAGTACACGGCGAACTATGGGTAAAAGCGAATTCAGTTTCTATAACTGTAACACGATTTTTTCTTCAAAAAATTCTCCTCGGTACTCTTTGATGTGGTGAAGATTAGCGAGCATTCTGAGTGGTTTTACTGTATACCAAGAACTCCACGGTAAACTTGTAAACCAGTTCGAACTCCATTACCACAGCCGCCATTTTGTTTTAAGTTAGGTACCAGACTCCTCAGGGAAAAATTGCAACATCCTGTGGGATTTTGGCGTGTCATTTGAGTGTCACACCATAGTCTCCTCAAACACGAAGCAAGCCGGTTGGTTCACAGGCAGCCCCAGCTCACTACCAGAGAAGCGGACGTGACTCTTACCGTGTTGCGCAACGTTTTATACTTATAAAGGTTTGTATGGGATGTTATCGGTTTGCCTAAAAGAGAGAAAAAAATGTCTTGTTTTGAAATAAAATGGACTTACCTTATTGCCTTTTTGTTTTCTTTGTTGATTCCTAGCGTCTCGGGCCATTTCGAAGCGTTTTCGGCGAGTTAGCGCTATGTTGGAAAGAACACCAACATAGCGCTAACTCGCCAGTTGTCTTCTCTTTGCGTGGTAGAAAACCAGGATTAAAAAAAACCCCTTAAATCAAGTGAAATCGGTAAAATAACGACACCAGGAGCAAACAACACACGTATGGAACAAGGTAAGCCATTTTTATTTAATATTTTCACTTTTAACTATGGATATCTTTTAACTGTGGATATCTTGTAGAAAATCCCATACAAATCCTTATAAATATGCAAATTGCGTTCCTTGTGTAGTTCTCAAAGAGAGCTTGGGCTTCTTGTGGAGTCACGTCTGCTTTACTGGTAGTGAGCTTGGGCTACCTGTGGTTGGTTACACTGCATCGCTTGCTGAGATCCATACAACTTAACGATTGACAAGAATAACAACTACCAACCGGCTGGCTCGAGCTTAGCATGGTAAGCTTATGTTTAATTTTAGGTGGAGTTAGATGTTTTTCCATACCTACCTGTAATGTGTGCGCTAAGCGAGATTCCTTTCATGCGTTTATTAGAAGGTGCTGCCGTGTGGCAACTCTTTATGCAGCACAACTTACCATCATAACAACAGCGCCGGCTATATACAAATTTGCTGAGCTTGTTTTTCTATGTGGGTTTATGGGTTTGTTAGTACGAATTTAATTGCCGGTTTTAATTAGATCTAGCAAAACCTTCGGGTTCGATTGCGAAGATTTTGAAGCTGCACGAAAGACTGTCCGATGTCCGGCCGGGTTCTTAAACTAAATGCATCTAAGGCGTTCTGCATTCAAAATGCTGTACATGTGCTGGTTACGGGTACCATGTAATTCAGGCAAAACTAAAGATTACATACATCTTATTAGACGTTTTTTGTCTAATATCGCTTAGTATTTACAAGAGTTGTGTCGTATTTTGACGAGCCCATAGGGCGAGTCAAAATACAAACAAAGAGTATGGTAAGCGATATTACTCAACAAAACGTTTGATAAGAAATTTATGATCCAACATGCCAAATTGTAAATTCAGTGCCAGCGAATTTTGCGAATATTTCTGGAGTAAAAATATCGCATGATATTTGTACTCGTCTCATGCGTTATTTCTACTTTACGAAGCACATTTGGATGATAAAGGGTCACTGATTTACATCTCATTGAAACACAATTACACATCCGTTTGTGTTGTACCTCGTTCTTCAAAGCATACTGATATGGTGGACCTCAGTAGCCCTGTAGTTTGTAGTTGCTCTCAGGACTAAACTGCCAGGAGTCTCTAGAATTGACTAAAAGTGCAGAAATGAGATCATTAATCCTGGTTACACTCACCTCCTTCCCGAGGCAACCCTGCGGGTAATAACAGCGGACGTGACTCTTAGGTTTAATCCTCCGGTTACATTGCACATAATTACCCGAGGTCAATTTTTGACATAGCAGTGTTTGGCGGGAAATTCATTCATCATGGAGGTCGCAAACCGCGAAACTTATGGTTTTTATTGGTCAGGAGTATTCAGAGCAAAGACGAGTAAAATATACTTAATGTGAACCTCGAAAGTTGGCCATGTTTGATGCCACGTGTCTAGAATTTGGTACTTGCGAGGATATTTGCTGCGATTTCAGTGCAACACCACAAAAATGCCCAGCATGTGCTGTGGTTTCCGGATTTACTATTTTCTTCCATCCAACTGGTTGAACTACTCTTGGGGTTAGATAAACCACTGCTAAACCCTACGACTTGGTTCGGGAAACATCATGGGTAATTCCTTTATTCTTTTTTGTGTATCCATAGCGATTTCCCATGGGCAGTTTCACCGTGGTAAGAGAGGTCACATGCAAAACACAGCCCTCCCGTGGGTAAGGTCTCACTTTCCCATGGGCAAAAGGTCTAGAAGTGTAACCACAGCTATAATGTCTTACTCCTGGGGCTATTGGGTCAGACAAGAGTAAACATCAAATTCTAATTTTAATGACAACTGAATTATAGACACATTTTGATTAGTTCTTATTTATCATCTATGGAAGGAAAGATGCATGGATGATGTCACCATTAATAGCATTTAATTTTTAGTATATAAAACAAATATATTCTATGCTGTCATGGGTCTGTACTACTACTGTTTGTAATAGATCTCAAAAGTGGACATTTATATGTCATCTATGACCTATAACTGAACACGTACACGGTAACATGGAATCTGTTTGCAAAGCACTGTGCACCTTACTCAGCTTTGTCTTTTTCATTTCAGATTTTATTGTAGTTCTTAGATTCTTTAATTTGGACTGCACCTGATCAAGTGTTAAACTAGGTCTGTAAAAATGGAAGTTCGAGTTGAAGATGGTTCAAAAAGCTCTGAAGTGTTGAATTCTCAAATTCAATCAGAGAATTTTGTTGACAACGGATGGGCTTCTTTTCCTGCGGTTGAAAGGAAGGAAGAAGTAAAAAGGGTAAGTTGAATTTTACAATTTATCAGTGTGTCTTTTATACCTGTTTCCTTAAAAGGTTGCAATTGTAACAATTGTATTCTGCTCGTGGTGAAGGTATTTATTGACAGTGGTTCTCTTGCATTTCATATAGAAACAAAATCCTGAAGATAGAGCCAACTTTCTCTCAAGGCTCACATTTTGGTGGTTTAACTGGTGAGAATTTTTGTACCAAATTATGTTTTGCCTATTAAGATCAAGAAAATGAACCCTGTGGCCTGATTGTCTAAGGCTAAGGCTAATGTATTAGTCCTGAAATGACTATTGCAATGCTCCTTGATTGAGGCTTTACATGAAATTATTAAAGACATATTAAATTTGTGAACATGAAAAATAATCTACAAATTAGAGAATTCCCAGTCTGCAGATGTAAATCCCCTCCTTGGTTTTGACTTAATGCACCTGTGTCTGAAATAACAGACAAAAACTTGAAATTTTTTCCAGGATTATATCTACTGGTTACAAAAGACCACTAGAGGACAAGGATTTATGGGCTTTAAGAAGAGATAATCAAGCAACATATATTGTCCCAAAACTGAAACAGAAATGGATAGAGCAACAAAGAAAATGCAGAAAAATGTAAGAAACCACTCCGGATAAAGTATATTGTAAATAAGAAATCTTACGTTAGGACTTTCGTTCTCTTTAGCAGGGGTTTCATTAATGTTTTCAGCAGGAGGGTAACTGATTTTCACAGGCGGGCAAAACTTTTTGAACAGAACGTCTTTGTACTTGATAAACCCTCCTCCAGATCGTCAAACCAGGAGGGCAAAACCGTCCTCGCAACCAGTCATTTTTCCAGTGCCCGGCCATTAATGAAACCCTTGCTTTAATGATCATCATCCTTAGTGAGAAGGAAATAACATGGTGGTTTTGAATGGATGTGAAAATTTACTTCAGAGGTCAGAGAGAAAGGGGCTCTTTCAATACTCATATAAACCTCTGTGCCCAGTTGTTATTCCCTCTTTATCTTCCTCTTAATTGTCATAGGTTTTGCCCTTGGTTTTCTGAGCAAGGATAAGTAATCTTTAGTTCTGTTCATGTCACCATGGGGACACACTGCCTAAAGGGAGAATGGTTCTTAGCCAAGATTGGATGTAAACAGCAATGGAACTATTGAACTGAAAAAAAGGCAAAAACAAACAAAAAAAAGAGTATCGAGATTGTATACTTGCATTTGATCTATTCTTTTTGCAACAAGATTCTATATTTTATTGCCCCTTACCCCGGTTCCTTCCCTTTTCCCTAATTTCACACCCCTCACTCATCAACTCTCACTTCCTATCGCTCAGCTGTTGTATCTATCTCTGCATCCCTTCCACCTGGGCCCAACCTGTTGCCCTTGGAACTTCCCTTAACCTCCTACCCCCTCTCCTCTCCTTTCCTTACCTCCTAACTACATCTGTTATCTCACCTATAAGCATTCACTTGTCACCCCTCAACTTCCAACTCTGACCCTTGACCTTTACCCCTTATTCTTTACCCCTTATTCTTGACCCCTAACCCCACCTTAACTTCTTGCCAGTCTTCTCTATTTCCAAGGAGTCAATGCAGCTAAGACCCCCTTCCCATCATTTATTACAGAATCATCTTGTAGGACACTGCTTGATTTTTCTGTCATTTTTTTTAATCTAATTTTGATTAGAAATTCTGCCAGAAGAAGTGATAAAGATGAAGATGAATACAATGAAAGTGATAGACTATTGGATGATGACAGTGGCCCTGATGAAAACGTTGAAAATGCATCAACAAGAAAAAAGGAGAAAAAGCCTTCACTCAGAAAAACATTGGGAAGCCTGTTTGGGTTCAAGTTTGCTTTGGCCGTATTTTGCAAGCTGTTACACGATGTGCTCATTTTCATACAGCCTCAGCTTTTAAAGTACAGTGTTACCTTTCATTAAATTTGTTGGACAAATAAAGTTAACCTAGATTCAGAATCTAAAGTACTGTAGGTACAGCTGTAGATGAATGGTTGATAAATAATCCTTTCTTTTCATACAAGGTGTACTGCTTTATATTTCAGATTTGCACAACATTTTCAATTGTTTTTAGTTATGCTAGAGAGAGCACTGTCCCTCACCTTCCTTCAGTCCAAAAATCTTAATTAAAAGGTTCAAGATCAAATACACACACATTGATGATAATTATGTGGAATATTTACATGTAGAAGAGTACAATGATGAGGACTCGACAAAACCTTTTCAACTGATTAGCCAAGTGGCTAGTGACAACTTAGATGTTATGACAATTCAGTTTGTTTACTAGCTAAACTTGGCTGGTGGAAATCGAAAACCACTGGCCAAAACCGAATTTCTACTAGTCTGTGGCTAGTTGGCTTCTGTTACTGTCGAGCCCTGGTGATGTAGTTTAAATGGGGTTACAACTTGTATTTATAAATATTGACCACTAATTGACAGTAATTTATGTTATTTTAGTTAATCAAAGAACTGGTTATTGTTCTCAAGGTTATTAGTTGGCTATACTGAAGACAAGGATGACATGTTTGGTCCATGGAAAGAGTGGAAGGGTTATGCGTATGCAGGGACGATGTTTGGAGTAGCTATCATTCAGTCCTTGGCACTTCACCAGTATTTTCACATTATGATACAGATTGGCTTGAGGATGCGCACAGGCATCATTGGATTGGTTTATGAAAAAGTAACTGAGATGCTTGTTAGTTGGAAAATGTAATGGGGAGATATGTTACTTTGTTTGTTCTCCTGGTTTCTGCTAGTCATTCTTGTATATGCATTAGTAATGCATGTTGGTAAATGTTTGAGAGTATGATTCATTAATATTTCCATAAGGTCGTAGTAGTAGCAAGTATGATATTAAGTATTGTAAGAAATAGACACCTTTTTTGAGAGACATTTTTCGGAATGCTTATGCCATCTTCAATCAATGAGTAACTGAACGTGAGTAATTATATAGCAGACAAGTAGATGAATAAAATATGTACAGTGTGATGTCTCTCAAAAAAGTTGTCTATTTCTTACAATGATTCAAAATATTTTGCACCTTTTAAGTATTTTCTCCAATTTTTAATCACCTCACTCAAGTTTTAAGAAGAAACATACTGGTGGGACAAGTGGCCAAAATATACCCAATAATAACTTCAAAATATATTTCTGTATTCACATACAGAGTATGTAGTACCCCTGTACGAATTAATTCCAGCAGAAGTGCCATGGTCTGTGAGGAGGTACTTTGCGCAGAGCATTCACATTCACTCTGTGGTTATGGAGGAGTGGATAATGGGGGGGCGGGGGGGGGGGTTGGGAGGGAGGTGTGCAAGAAAACCACACCCCCTCCCAGTTATTGCTTTTTGACCAACCCTCATCCCCTTGGTACAAATTTCCATCTTTCCCCAGCTTTCCACTACTCTAAAATAATATCATGTATGGCAACTTTAATTTTCACCAACAAAATACTGAGCACTAGCTGGCAAGTAGGTACAACTCACATTATATTCTTTTGCATGTATTCCATAGGCTTTAGTGTTGAACAGCAAGGCAAAAGGAAAGACAACAGCTGGGGAGCTTGTGAACCTGATGTCTGTGGATGCACAGCGCCTGATGGAGCTTATGGCTTACATAAACTCATTGTGGTCAAGTCCACTTCAGATTGCTGGCGCTCTGTACTTCCTCTATAGTACTCTTGGAATCTCCATTCTGGCCGGACTGGGAGTCATGGTGCTAATTATTCCAGTAAATATGCTTTTTGGAAGTAGAATGGGTACTCTTCAGGTTAGTTAACATGCCAGTTTTTCAGAAATTGTACACCTTTGCTTGTGATTTTGTTGTTCTCAACAACAAGCAACTCTAGTGTTTGAAGTCCTTCCATTTTTAATGAAACTTTAGGCAAAACAAATGAGTGAGAAAGATGAAAGAATTAAACTGATGAATGAAATTCTTAGTGGAGTAAAGGTAAGTTTGTAAGGTCAAATATCTGCAAAGTGAAGGACATGATATTCACTGCATGATCATACATTCAAATACACATTCTTGGTGACTGTTTGTATTTTGTAAGAAGAAGTAGGCAAAATGATCGATATTAGCCCATTGCTTAATTACCTTTAGCCTCTCTTAAAAAGCGAGTCCTGGTTGCTCATCCTTTCATATGATTATAAGTTTTCATTCACATGCAAATCAAACTAATTTTCATACGAATGGTTGAGTGACTAACACCCAATTTGTCCTTACGGTATCCCCTCGTGCCACACATTTACCTCACGAGAATAAAGGAAATGGTCACCAACTAAAGAAAGGATCGCCAAACAAATTCTCTTTGTCAACAACTCAGGAATCGTATAGAGAACAGTATACAGAATATAGATACTGATGTTGGGGTGTAAACCTAGATTTAATAGGACAGTCACCGTCTGATTTGTGGGTGAATTGAAAGAAAAGTTCATTTCGATTGATCAATTGATAACTAAAGGTACCTGGGACTTGTTACTTGTGTTTATCAAAGTTATTGTTTGTTTCCAGGTCCTCAAGTTGTATGCTTGGGAGGAGTCCTTCATGAAAGAGGTGGAAAGAAAACGTAAAAAAGAGCTGAAGTACTTAAGGGGTTCTAGTTTCTGGATGTCAGGATTTATGTTTACGTTTGGCTGTGCGCCGACACTAGTAAGTTGTTAATCAATATTTCTCTGGTTTTCTTTTTTTCAAAAACCAAGCGAGCCAAGGAACGGAAGGCTAGCGATCGATGAAGAGCAATTTTCGATTGAGGGTTGAAAGTAGTCCGAGATTGCATTGCCTTGCTTTTCCTTCGCTCTGTGATTGGTTCAGAAAACTCGCGCCATTCTCTCAGCCAATCAAATGCAAAATAACACCACTCAATTTCGTCGCCCACATTTTCCCGCGCCTTAAGCAATTTGCTTGTTTTTACTTTGAGTTTTCATTGGCTCTTCTGGTTATTGCGTTTATCGGGCAATCCGGAGCGGTATTGTTCGTTTGGGTAGCCTATCAGAACACAGGATTCGGTTCATATTGCCTACGGGCGCTGCCAGCGATATGAAACTTAATTCTAACGACAATTGCCTTCTAGCGATCTGTCAAGCTGAGTTAATGTTCTTCTAAACTGTTGTGTGCATTTTTTTTTTCCTTTCTAAAGGTGGCAGTTACCACATTTGCCATTTATGTGTTTACTGGCAATTTCCTAACAGCCAGTAAAGCTTTCGTCGCCTTGGCGTTGTTCAATGTGATGCGATTCCCACTTGTCATGCTCCCTCATGTCATTGTTACTTGTGTTCAGGTAACTCAATAAGTTAACTCCTATTTTTTTTGTTGTTGTTGTTCTCATTTAACAAATGGTAAACACCACAGCGTACACTATTGAGTTATGGATGCACGCGGGAGGTTGCTAAGCACGAAAGAAGCGTAAGAGTCGCTCGAGGCGATAGCCGAGAGCGACTCTTACGCTTCTTTCGTGCTTAGCAAACCTCCCAAGTGCATCCATAACTCAATAGTGTACGCTGGGGTGTTTACCATTTGTTTTATAACATAACATTGATACATTGTAGCTAAAGATTTCCCTTTTATTTAACAAATCTTACGCGACCAGAGAAAACAAGCGCGCGCGGAAAAATAGTCTTTGCATTTGCTCACGTCAGCAGCGTACACCCATGGGCAAATGGGGGACCCTAAATTGACCAATCAGAGCACGCGCTTTACTTTGGTTATGTTATAATTTAATTTCGTCGCTCAAAACTTCACAGTGAACCTCTTGTTTAAGAAGGATTTGCTCAAATACCTCTCGTTTTCCCGCCCTTTTGCGGTTTTGCCGCTGATGACCGCGGGCTTCGGCACTCAATTTTTCTTGTAGCGGCCATCTTGGTTTTGTTATGTTTAAAGCTCGAACTAAACTACTTTGATTGACGACTTCTTCCTGCTTATTCCATTCTAGTATCGAAAACACCTCTCTTTGACCCTAGTTTTTAAAAGTAACTTTTCCTCCGAATTTCAAAACATTATTCCGCATGGGAATTTACCGGAAGTTCTCTTGTTTTTGTTTGTTCTTTTGTTTATTTGTTTGTTCAATAGGCAAGTGTATCTCTGAAGAGGCTGCAAGATTTTCTTAACCTTGAGGAGCTGGACCTCAATAGTGTCCAAAGGACAACATGTAAGACTTCCTGTTCACCTACTTGTCATTGTAAGATAATCACTCAATGAACTGTACGTCAACTTGTAAAATGGTAACCTGTTAGCGGGGATTAATGCTCTCAAGAGATATGATAACTTAACGATCTGCTCAGCGAAATGGAGAGAGGGTGGAAATTGGGTTTATTTCCTTACGAGCGACAGAAAAGGACTCAAACACAGTCAAGTAACAACAGAAGAAATGAAAACATTCAAGACAACAGCAACTATAGTCACTGTGACAATATGGTCGTCAATTACAAAGACAATAGCAGTAGCACCAACAGCGATAATCACAACAACAACAACAGGCAATGGGTGAAGTACCGCAAAAAGTGAACTTCTTTACTACGCTTTGTTGTGTCATGCCTTTCAAACTCAGACGAATTTTGCCAACTGCCTCATCCACGTCTCTTTTCAGACTTTTCATTGTGTTTTATTTGTTTACGTATATTTTATTTTGCAGTGTCATCCTCTGCCGTGTCTATAGAGAATGGTACATTTACCTGGAGCACCAAGGCTGCGCCTGTGTTAAAAGAGTGAGTATTGGAAGTTGGCGGTGAATTGTCAACAACTAAAGGTGATAACGAAGAGCATTACTCGCAAATAGCTAATGTTTTATACACCGGAAGTACTTAAAAACGGAAGTAAAACTGTCTCCTGCTTGTGCAACCGTGCGCTAATGATGAAAACGTGAAGGGAAACTAAAGGCAAAGACCCAGCATGTATTTCTTTGGGAACATCATTCACTGGTTTAACTTAATTAATGACACGACGATTTTCCGGCTCAACGGAGGACTGACGATTAAAAAGAGCACTCAGAAAAACTTATTATTGGCAGTTGAATTTTCCATTTCGAACCGGACGCGGACCGGACGCGAACCGAACACGGACCGAGCACGGTGTAACTGACATTCCCGCAATGTAGACGGTTAAATTTGCGATTGCTTTTGAGACGTCTGACACTTGTAGCTTAACCAGTCAGTTTTTTTTTTTCCTCAGGGTGTCGTTGCAAATTCCAAGTGGCTCGCTTGTCGCCATAGTCGGTCAGGTTGGATGCGGAAAATCCTCCTTGCTTTCTGCCCTCCTCGGAGATACCGAGAAAGTGGAAGGAATTGTCTCTGTAGAGGTGAGATTCTCTGTACTGTAGAATGGCGTTCAACAATTTTTCAAACGTTATCAGGGATTGCGCAAGTTTTACATTGCTTTCCTCTCGTTTGAAGCTAAACCTGGAGCAACTGCCGATATCATTTTGTCAATGCCGATAGCTGTTTGTTGAACGAGCAAACTATAAACCAATCCCAACCTGGTCAGTTTCACTTTCCCTACGCTCGAAGTTGTTAACATCCTGTTGTCTTGTACCCCTTATGGCTTTCATGTGACACGCCTTTCAGAGTAGCTGGGGACTTTACCATGGATTTTGCTTCACGACACTTCATCAAAAAGCGCTGGAGTCGTTTCTTCTTGGATTTCAGAGCATGTACCGCTGAGTCAAACTTTGAGATTGCAAGAATAAAGGAACTTAATAAATTCTTCTTGTTGGTAACGAAGGAAATATACAGCGAACAGTACGGAGAATATGCATACTGATGTTGGAGTACAAAGGTCTAAGCTCTCCCATCGAAGAACTTTACTTTCCCCTTTTAATAGCAACTTTTTAAAAATGCATTGCCTTTGTATAATTGTAGGGATCTGTGGCGTATGTTGCCCAGCAAGCTTGGATACAGAACGCAACTTTACGAGAAAACATTCTGTTCAGCAAAGCCATGGATTCCGCTCGTTATGAAAGCGTGCTTGACTCTTGTGCTTTAAGACCTGACCTGGAAATTCTTCCTAACGGTGACTCCACAGAAATTGGAGAGAGAGTATGGTCTTTTGTTTCTTTTTTAGAGGAGCTAGGGTTCTCAATAGACCATTCTCAGTCCAAAATGGCGTCTGAATATTAACCACAAAAAGTCAAAGTACACAGGGGATTTTTTACGACACCAAAGTAGACACACTATGACTTTGTAAGCTATCTAATTCCTTAGACTGTGGCCAGAAATAAAGTTGATAAATGGGAAAAAGAGCAATCAAGAAAACTGTCGAGACTCCCACGATTTTCATGCAGTATTTGCCTTTTTTTCTTGGTGACAGTGACATGGTGCATGATCCCTTTTTTCCTTTCTATGTATTCGAAAATTTCATTTTGTTTTGACAATTTTTTTCTCCTTTCAGGGTATAAATCTTAGTGGTGGACAGAAACAGCGAGTAAGCTTGGCTCGCGCTGTGTACTTCAATGCTGATATCTACTTGTTGGACGATCCGCTCAGTGCTGTGGACTCACATGTTGGAAAACACATTTTTGAGAATGTTGTCGGGCCACAAGGAATGTTACGAAACAAGGTTTGCTGGAGTTCATGTTTTAGAGCTTGCGGGCTCAATCCTTGGGTAGCGTTATTTGTATTGTGATCAATCCACCATCTTAAACGTTAGCACGCAGGCGGGCTCAATCCCAGGGCTAGTCTGTGTTTTGACTGCTCTCACAATTCAAGTCAAGGAATTTTGAGAAGTTTAGTTCACCCTTCACCGTGAATTCAGTATATTTTAATACTTGCTAGTTCCTTAGTGTTTGATCATTTTGAAGTTCGCCTTTTTTTTTTTCTTTACAGACTCGTTTGCTCGTTACTCATGGAATTCATTTTCTTCCTCAAATGGATCAAATTATTGTGCTCAAAGATGGAAGAATTACCGAGGTTTGTTTATTGTTCCCCTCATGCATGTACACTAAAAGCACTCCCTCCTTCCCAGTACTTTTCGATCGCCTCACTCATGGAGATCCTGCGGCGCATCCGCGTGACTCCCAGAGTGTTCCGCGGCGCGCTAACAGCAATTTTTCTTCACTGATTTTTTTTCCGATTTGCACGACGGACTTCGCCTCGCCGATTAATAGGAATTGTTCGTAGTCTAAATAGCATGGTGTATTGAGATAAGTGAAACCTCTTGTACTGTAAAACTCCATAAATAGTACTCGTCGAACGCGAAGAGTTTCTCTCGTGTACAAAGTTTCTGTGAATGTTTTGTTTTTTTTTTTTTTTTTTTTTTTTATCAGAGAGAAACTACTTGAAAAAGATACGTTTCCTTTTCGTTAAGTAGACCAAATGCGGAACGTTTCCTGGGGTAAAAAAGAGTGAATTTTCGGCATTGTTGCGAAGGTCGGTTACAAAATAACTCAAACTACAATATAATGTTTGAGAAAAAAGAACAACAAAGAACGTGAAAAAAAAACAACAACAACAACAACAACAACCGCTAGATACACAACTACTAACTTACTTTTTGACATCTCTATATATTTTTATATTGCTAGTTACATAACACTACATAATGAAAATTGATAACGCAAGACACTAATCAACAGTAATTTGGGTCCTATTTGCAATCACCACCACATACACAACGGACCCTGTAAAGTCGCCATCGCTGTTTAGCAAAGCACACTGAAAAGCATGCAGTGAAGAACTTAATAGCGCTAGAGTGTCGCCATTCACGCCTTACATCAGAAATAAGCTGCTTTCTCCCCACCAACGGTACTTTTCTATATATATTTTTTTTTTTTTTTTTTTTTTTCAGGTCTGATTTTCACTATTGCTTAAATAGTGCTTTACTGCGAAGGATCGTGCACATATACGTTTCATAACCGCAGTTCATATATATGTATTTCATATATATTTGTTGTTTGATTTATCATCTACGGGTTTATGTCGAATTAATTTGATGGCCTGCTCCCAGTTGGCTTGTTAGCTCAATTGGTAGAGCGCTGCACTAGTATCGCAGAGGTCAGTGGTTCGAATCCCGTACAGGCCTGAATTTTTTTCAGGTCTGATTTTCACTATTGCTTAAATGGTGCTTTACTGCGAAGGATCGTGCACATATACGTTTCATAACCGCAGTTGATATATATGTATTTCATATATATTTGTTGTTTGGTACTTTTCTTGTTACTGTTTAATTCTCTCTTTCCAGTGCGGTACTTACTCAGAGTTGATGGCCAACTCAGGGGCCTTCGCCGAATTCCTACAAACCTATTCATCAGAAAACCAACCTTCAGACAACTCAAAAGGTAAAAAATAAAATTGCTTTTACAAGGGGCCACGAGGTTCCATTACTTCAAATATTTACTGACATAGTTGTTATGACTTTTCCTGTATAACCTTCTATCCAGAGTGCTTTTGCTGCATTTGCACATTCCACAATCATGGTTCATCAGTTCTAAGGGAGAAACCTGTGATTTGACAACCAAAGTGTGAACCTCAAGTTTTTCGCCTTTACTTTTAAATCTAATATATAAAATATCTTCTAACTGCAGACAGTACTGTTTCGGCCCTCTGGGCCTCATCAGTGCAGTGCTGATGCTAGGATGTGAAGTGAAGTGAAGTGAAGTGAAAACCTTTATTAATTTATAAGGCTCAGGGTAGCCCCTTCAGACGCAAAAAGCTGTCTGTTATCAATGGGAGCCCTGAGCAACAACATTAAAACATTACACTAAAACAGGAAATAATATAAATAGAGAACTATTTACAAGTAAAAGATTAAAAGATGTATAACACGAAATATCATTAAGATAATTCGTTAAAAAGAGTGCAACCATAATAATAGAAGGATCTTTTTGCAATCTCAGTTCTCACAGCAGGCGGATGTAAGAGGTTGCTTTGTCTAGTAGCACGCGCATGGATTGTATTATTACGTTTAAAATATTGTTTAAAATACTGGGGACATTGACCTTGCAGGCATTTCTTAACGAGTTTAAAGACAGATTTACGTCGGCGCTCCTCCAACGTGGGCCATTTCAGAACGTCCATTGCCTGCTTGCTGCGCACAGTTCTAGCCACTATCCTAGCAGCCCGGTTTTGGAGGGCTTCAAGGTCTTGTTTACGGGGGAGAACCGATATGCTTACCCCAAACGATCCCACACTTGTGGTATCGTCTAAGCCATGCCAGAGTGCTCAAACTAGAAAAGCCTAGTGAGCTATGCGCAATGCTAGCGGCAATGACTCATCCCACAGTGCTCAATTTGGACATGAAAGCAGGGCTTTATATGCCAAAGAGCTATATCTTCTAATATATAAAATATCTTCTAATATGTAAAATATCTTCTAATATATAAAATATCTTCTATAAAATATCTTCTAATATATAAAATATCTTCCAATGTATAAAATATGCCATGGCAACGTCGACATTGACAAAAATAGTTATTTGTGCCCCTCTAAAACTTGCGGAGCCAGAACTCGTTCTAGTCATAATTACAAATGTTTGAATATAAAAGCCACAAAGAATGCATATTTTTATTTCTTTTTTCCACGCACCCTTAGAATATGGAACAAACTTCCGAAAGATATTTTTGAAAGCATCTCTTTAGGGACTTAAAACTAAGATTTTCAAATATTTTAACGAGAAACTTTAAACTGGTAGATATTATTTCTATTGTTGTTATTCACACTTCTTGTATTTTTAACGTTGGTGTGATGTCTAACGACTTTACCGACGTTTTTTAATGTAGCTGTAGATGTAGATGTAGACTTTTACAATTCCCTTTTTTAATTTTTGTTTGTTTGTGTTATTGCAGCTAGCTCTAAAGCAAGCACTTCTAACAAAAAGGATGTTAGTCAAAAGATTGAAAACGAAGATAAGGATGAACTGGGGAAAATGATCGAGGAAGAGCGCTCAGAGACTGGTAGAGTAAGTATAGATGACCATTTTTATGCCCAAATTGCGTAGCAACCATTCATCTACGGGTGAAGAATTTTTGAGAGGCCCGTGATGGTTTCAGCATTTTACTAGCAGAATGTTTCCGTAGAGTATTAATACAAAATCAAGCAGACAAATTATAAAGACAAATATCAATTGAGGGGTTTAAAAGCCAGTGGCTCCAATAGTGAATTCAAACTAACGTCCGTAGGATTGTATGGTAGAAGGTAAGGAAAATTACCAACGCTATCTGCGAGTGAAGGGGGTTATTAGTAGAGAAATTTGGTACCCGGCGTTTACGTGAAACGGCGAACGTCAGCTTTCCTTTCACGTTTCTCGTAAAATAGCGAGAACTTTACAGCTTCAGCTTCGCGTAAGCTCACGTTATGGTGGATTTGAAGGCGCCCATGTATGACGTACAAAGAATAGTTTTGGTGCCCTTTCTACTCTGACAGAAAAAGCGGAGAAAATCTCACGTACACGGCAAACGCGAAACAGGTTACCTTCACGGAGTGACGGCGAAGTGCAATCGGTAAACGCGAGAAAATGGTGGGGGAAAACGTGGTCACGTGGTCACTCTTGCCGTTCACGTTTCATGTAAACGCGATGCTAAATCTCTCTAATATCAGTAATGTGATTTCTCGGATTGTTTTAGGTCAAGTTTGCAGTATTCTTCTCTTATCTCAAGTCCGTGGGCTGTTGCGCTTCTTTCCTCACCATATTATCCTTATTCCTGATGGAAGCTTGCTCAGTTGGGACAGGAATATGGCTGGCTCGTTGGAGCTCCGCAAATGTCACTACAGACGAACAAAGAGACTTCTACTTAGGAATTTACGGTGGTCTCGGTTTGGGCCAAGGATTCTTCAATTTCCTTGTTTCCATTTTTTTCACAATTGGAGCCATAAAGGCTTCTCGAAGGTTGCACCGCAACCTCCTGGTCAACATCATGCATTCACCAATGAGCTTCTTTGATACCACCCCATTGGGGAGAATTGTCAACAGGTTCTCGAAAGACTTGTACATTATTGATGTCACTATACCGCAATGTGTGACGAATTTTTTCTGGTGCTCACTCGAAATCATTGGGATGATCGTGGCCATAAGTTATGCCACTCCGCTGTTTTTAGCCACGTTGCCTGTTTGTGCAATTTTTTATTTTTATATACAGGTAAGTGAGTCAAGGCGAAAAGAAAGCCTAGAGCCCGTCTTTTGCTGTGGCAAGTTTTCTTGTTTGTATAGATGGAAGAATGTGAACTCTTGTGTCTCCTGGTTGGCAGTCTTTTAGACAAGTGGACCCAAACAATAGCTGTCGTGAACGAAATTTTCTAGCACAGATTGCGTTAACTACTTAACGAGGACGTTTTAAGAAGTCTCAAATTGAATTCTACCTCTGCAAACTTTTAGTTTAACATAGCTAATATATGCGTTCAATCAAATTCAAGAGTGCTTGCGTGTTGGCTCGGTCGAAGAACGAAGTTGGCCGAGGATGGAATGGATTGCAACAGATTTCTAACAGCTAACGCAAAATCTCAGCCTAAATTTATTCAACGTGCATAAACTGTGGTGCACTGTGTTGAGAGAATGAGAGTGAGAAGGAGCCATTTTTTCTTTCCTTGGTCATTATGTTGAGAGCATTGAACGGATTTTAATATATTTCTACAGAGAGTTTATGTGGCAACATCGCGGCAGTTGCAAAGGATCGAGTCCGTCAGTCGATCACCAATCTACAGTCACTTCCTGGAAACAGTGAACGGCGCCAGCACCATACGAGCATTTTCTCAACAACGCCGCTTTATCCTCGATAATTACTATAAAACGGATGAGAATCAAGTGGCTTACTATTCTACTGTATCTTCAAACAGGTGAGAAAGAGGACGTTAGGGGAAAACAAGGGAGGGTTCGTAGTTTTGCGCATGTGCACATCATAAAGTAAGTATAGTCAAATGATATTTTGAAACAATCAGAAGCACGTGCAGGGAAAGCTGGGGGAGGAGAGTGGAGGGGCTGTTGACTTAAAAACGCTTTTTAGATCGTCGAAGCGTGGTGTCGGTTTTTTTTTTTGTTTTGTTTTGTTTCTGCTCCCATGCATTAATTAGAACTTTTTGGTTACCATAGGCTTACGTGAGAATTGTCATGCCGCAGGACTTCATTAAATTATTACACTAGTTTGCTATAATATCAACTGTGAACGTAAATGGCTACTTCATCAAGAGCACACGTTCTGAGCCTCGTTTTTCTCATGTAAGCTCTGTTATGGCGGATTGCTAAACTGAAATTTAATGTTTATTAGAAACAGAGTAGGTGTGTTTCGTTAAGTTTAGTTGAACGATTTAGAATTTGTGTTTCATCCATGTTGAACGGCACTTAAGGCCCATAATTTCCGCGTCCGTGCTGATTTTTGGCCACAACGAAAATGAGGAACAGAAATTTAGGGACAGGACTTGGGTCCACTTGCTATGAGGTGTTCATTTAAAATTGGGGATCATTAATGCTGTGTATCGTCTCCACAGGTGGCTTGCAGTTCGACTTGAATTTCTCGGTAACTGCTTAATACTCTTCGCTGGTTTATTTGCTGTGTTAAGCAGAGACAAAATCATAAGTGGGTTGGTCGGAATGTCGTTGACGTATTCGTTAGAGGTGAGGACACAAACCACTACTGTGCCTTAAATTTGTTGCGTTGTATTGAACGTCAACATGGCAGGAGCACTGGCGAAAACGAGGTTCCTCGACAGAGCGTTCCTGGTGCTGAGTCTTTATGTTAACAACAAGAAATGTCGAACTCAACGTTATCGTAGCTCTCAGTTATGTTAAAGAAAGGGAAACTTAGTTTGAAGTACATACCGACACTGCAATATAACACAAGCTGATAACACCACTTGGGAGTCTGAAAGACACATTTGTAACAAGAACTGAGGAATTTATCAGATTTATTTACTTCTCCCGTGTCTTCATTAGATTACGGAAACTCTCAACTGGGCAGTGCGCATGACAAGTGAACTGGAAACTCAACTTGTTTCTGTTGAAAGAGTGAAAGAATATTCAGAAACAGATACAGAGGTAAATAATCATACTAATAATAATAATGATAGGAATACTCATTTTTATTAACAAATGGTAAACACCACAGCGTACACTATTGAGTTATGGATGCACGCGGGAGGTTGCTAAGCACGAAAGAAGCGTAAGAGTCGCTCGAGGCGATAGCCGAGAGCGACTCTAGCTTCTTGAGTGCTTAGCAAACCTCCAAAGTGTATCCATAACTCAATAGGGTACGCTGTGGTGTTTACCATTTGTTTTATAACATAACATTGACACATTGTTGCTAAAGAGTTCCCTTTTATTTAACAAATCTTACGCGACCAGAAAAAACAAGCGCGCGCGTAAAAATAGTCTTTGCATTTGCTCACGTCAGCAGCGTACACCCATGGGCAAATGGGGGACGCTAAATTGACCAATCAGAGCGCGCGCTTTACTTTGGTTATGTTATAAAAACTCTTAGATTCCGAGGGTTTAACTGCGTGATAGTTGAAGGTTTCTCGTGAATTGAACTCAAAATTATTTTAAATTACTGTGATGATTTTGTCGTTAAATTATCCTTATCCTTCCAGAACTGAAATAAACAAATTAACCTGGTTAGAGGTCGTTGAGTATTACGTTAAACTACAACATAAATATTTAATGAGTAGGTTGGAAGAGATGTAACATCGTCATTTTCTTTATTCATTCACTTTCAATCATATTTTTTTAAAACTTAGGCTAGATGGATCATCCCCGAAAATCGACCGCCAGACGACTGGCCATTCACTGGACGGATTGTAATGGAACAGTTTGACTTGAGATACAGAGAGGGATTACCTCTTGTACTAAAACAGATCAGCTGCGATATTAAACCTGGAGAAAAGGTACACAAACAAGCCGGAGTAATCTATGAACATGTAATCGTGCCACTGTGTTCTATACTTTGGTTTCTTAAACTTTTACTTCCAGATGTGGTTAACACGTAACTTCTCTCTATAACATCTAAACATTGTCCTGCAAACAGATTATAAGAATACCTAAGCTTATCAGCTAGAAGTTGTGATCTCGTTCTTATACCTAATTTTCGTAACTAATTTTCAAAGAAATGTGTAGCAGCTGGAGAGGAGAATCAACAAGCAGATCTTGGCTGTTAATGGAGACAGAATGTAAAATAGAGGGGAAAGGCTCTTAGATGAAGCTTTGTGGATTAACTAGGTCCTTTTTTTGTCTTTCCAAGAGAGACTCAAGTTTCGGAGTTCGACTTTTAAATACTTCATGGTTTTAAGCTTTGCGCGCAATGAATCATTGCTAACTGGAAAGCTTCACATGTCAAATTGCGTCAGTGATAATATTGAGGGCCAACGCACTGTTCACTCACACTTTCCTATGTATTTGATCATGAAGTCGGATTGTCCGGGTGAGTGAAATCTTTAACCCTTAAATCCCTTGAGTCAGCGACCAAGACATAATTTTTCCTTACAACATCAATGCATCATCAAGCAGACAAGTGATGAGAACAAAGAAAAATATCAATCAAGGGATTATTAGTTGATCCAATATCAAAGATCCGAGAGTCAGAAACAAGTTCATCCTATTTACCCCACCCTCTGTTTACGTTCAGTGTGATAAAAAAAAGTCGCCTCAAATTTTCTTGTCCTGTTTGATTCCATTAGGTAGGCATTGTTGGCCGAACTGGAGCAGGAAAGTCGTCATTAGCGTTAGCTTTGTTCCGTATTCTGGAGAGAGCTGGTGGAAAAATAACAATCGATGGTGTTGACATTGCTACCCTTGGGCTGCAGGATTTACGCTCGCGGATAACCATCATCCCTCAGGTAATAGCACAGTATAGGTATGCGTGTTTGAATAATATTGACATGTGTACGGGCACGTGTGTATGCGAGATGAGGTGACCTGGTGATTAGTACGCCAGCTTCTTGATCAAGTTGTCCTGGCACCGGTGAGCTGTTAGGGAAACTTAGAGCGATGGACTAGGTAACATTGCGAAGGACTGACCTCCCATCCAGAGGTGGTAGCAATACCCCCCGTCCCCTTAGCTACGTGCTACCTGACAATGAAACCGAGGTAAGTTTTGTCAGGATGGACCTTCGGTTCCACAAGGTGACGTTATCATAGTGTGCGGGGGTTGGTAACGAATGATGGGCCCACTGTAATTGGCTACACAGTAACGGTGTCCCTGCCTTTTTTTTTTTTTTAATTTTTGTCATTGATTGTCTTTTTTATTATTATTATTATTATTATTTATTTAGATTGTTGTTGTTTGGCGAAGTCAGTAAATAAATAGATAAATGATCTGGCCCCAGGTGAACTTGTGAATTTAAGAGCTTGCTGTTTTTTTTCGATCAGATTTAATCTTTTTTGTGTTGCCTTGCTAGTACTGTTAGAGTTTGGTTTTGCGTTTCCTGATCCTTCTAATTCTTAGCATGAATATCGCAACAGGATCCAGTGCTGTTCTCTGGGGACCTTCGACTTAACCTTGATCCATTCAGTAAATTCACTGATGACCAGCTCTGGCACGTCTTGGAAGTGAGTCACCTGAAGAACTTTGTCTCGGGGCTGAGTGAGGGACTTCAGTACACAATTGCAGAGGGAGGAGAGAACTTGAGGTACTTTACTGAACGAACCTTTTTCCTTCGACTTCATTTTGAAACAAATTATTCATTCTGGCTGTATTCCGTAGTGTTGGTCAACGGCAGTTGGTGTGTTTAGCACGTGCGCTGCTACGTAAAAGTAAGATCTTGGTTCTGGACGAAGCCACGGCCGCGGTGGACTTGGAAACTGATGAACTCATTCAGCAAACGATTCGGCGAGAGTTTGCTGACCGCACAGTGTTCACCATCGCTCATAGGCTCAATACCATTATGGATTATGACAGGTTAGTAGTTTTTGCCCGACTTGTGATTTCTGCTATGACTAGAAATGGATCTTCTTTAGCGTTCGTGGTGAAGCAACCGTTAACCAAGTCTTTAACCTTCCAGGACCTGCGAACGAATTTCTGATCTGAAAAGGCCTCCCAGCAAAGAGCTTGTCACTACGACATTTTGTGATTTCATCTTTGTCGCCCTTTTTTTTTTTTTTATCTTGGTAGTTCTATTATTTTTGTTCCATTAAATTATATCCTTACTTGTATTTTTTGTTGTTGTTTTTTTTTTGTCGTTGTTTTGCTTTGTTTTTTTCATTTCTTCTTCAGAATAAATTGATTTTTTTGAGGAGACGTTTCCTTTCATTTCTCGAAGTTAGCGACTTAAAAGATGCAAAATAGTTGTAGAAATCTGAGTAGCTTTGTAGCCTTGAAAAGTAGGGCCGAGAGATTTTAACCTCTCTCCGGCCTGTTGAATGGTTCTGAACGCGGTGACGACTTGTTCAGGCTGGTTTCATAAGATTGCGGGAATTGAAGAAGTTACCATGACAAATAAACTGTTTTGTTTTCACTTGCAGGGTGTTGGTTCTCGATAGCGGATCCATTGCTGAATTTGATTCCCCTGCAAACTTAATTAGTAGAAATGGACTTTTCGCGAAATTGGTTCAAGATGCAAAGCTTTCCTGAGGACCTTGCGAGCATCAGTTGTGTCTTTGGATTTCCGCCAGCACATTCCAACTCGTGGTCCTTGAAAAAGACTCACGTGTTCAAATTGAACTCGCTCTGCATGAACGGCGAACATTTAGTTCATGACATGTTTATATAACGTTATTTTAGTTTAAAATTGGGTCAAAAACTATGCTCTATTTTATTGAGGACACCAATAAGCCAGGCGCCTATGCAAAAATAACCAAAAGAAGTGTTTTGTTATGAATATGAATATAGTTTATGTCTGACCACTTGCAGCCCAGAGGCTGAATTACAGGTGCAGTGTAAGGTTGAGAACAGATGTCAGCATATCAGGCGCCTCTGGCAGCCGCTTCAGTCTATCGATCTCACCTTCCCGCCCATCCCACCCCAGGGGAGGACATCCATCACACAGTAATCTCGTGTGTGGGAAATTAACGTCTCCCACCCCAACCCTGCAGGGGACGAGATTTTCATTTATTCGTCCCTATCCGAGAAGACTAGAATATCTAACCAATTCTTGATGTTAAAGAAAGATAGCAAATTCTTCTCAATTATTTTAAGACCTTGGGTGTTGGTCCGGCCGGGGCTCGAACCCTCGACCTCTCGCATAATAGTCCAGCGCTCTATCCATTGAGCTAACCGGGAGGCGGATTTGCGATGCGTATTTCCTGTGATGCTTTCTCTCGGACACTCAGGGTTAATCAATTTTATCGACGTAACCGAGGTGAGAGGCTCACTGATTCATCCGACTCACAAAGCCAAAATTAGGAGGCCTAGAAAAAAGGCAATAACATTGTAACATACAGGTATATATCTAACAATAGAATATCAACTGATATTCTCTTGTATCTGAGCATTAGAAATAGTAAGGGATGTCTGAAAACCGTCTTTGATAATTCCCTTCTTTAGTGGAGGAAACAACTGAGGTCACTGATAACTATAATGAAAGATATTGTAAGAGATGGACTGAACGGCGTTTCTTCCATGAATAGTGTACCAAAGACCACGAGCTTTAAAAGTGTTTGTTTCAGCAGTCGAATTAGAGAGAGACTGTATTTAGTGTGTAGCATATATGCTGAGAATCGTGGATTTAAGTGTAAAAATTACTCCAGTGTCGGCTGAAAGGTATTTTATTACAATAAGAGACTATTTCTCATGGGACAATCCTTGCTTCTGTATATCACGCAACTCATGCAAGGTAATCAAGAACAGTCTATGAGGGGGGCTTTGGGATTTTCGGTTTTGCGGTTTTGACTGTTTTTTGGATCGGTTTTTCGGATCGGTTTTTGGGCCAAAAAGGTTCGGTTTTTCGGTTTTGATGTTCAGAGCGGTTTGCGGATTTTACGTGTTTTTGCATTCAGTTTTCGGTTTTCACGAAAACTCTGATGCGGTTTTCGGTTTTTACTTTTTGACCCCTTCAAAGGTGAAAATATAGCGATTTTGTCAGGTTTGCATGCGGTTTTCAGTTTTGCTGTCTTTTTTCGTCGGTTTTTCGGTTTTGGAGTTTTTTTTCCTCCGGTTTTGCGGTTTCCCAGAGGCCCCAGAGGCTCCAATGCCCCCATCGTCTATTAACGGAGCTCGGCTGGTTTTACGTTATCTAACTTGTTTAAAAGCCAAGGAAAGGGATTAGGGATGAAACTTGACCTCGTTAAGACTACACCTGGGGCTATATTCGATTCTTGTTTTTGTTCCCATACGGTCTGTCAGACCATAGTTAGTAGTCCCCTCTACTAACTATGGTCAGACTTTGTAGAATTTTTCCTTATCCCCTGTGTACCGCCAGTTAGTTTTGTTCGGCGGAAATTTTACTTCGGTGATCTCCGTGACCGAAGAGACTGGGCACGCCAAATACCTAGATTTGTGGAACGAGTAAAATTTTCAGCGCTAGCTCATAGTGACTTTCGTGCACGAGCGAAAAAAAGCCCTTACAAACCACATTGACGTCACTGTCTTTACTCTTTGGCGGGTTAAGGACACCTCTATCAAACACATGCCGAGGAAAGCAAGCAAACGCTTTTACAGCCTGTGATCTTTTCAGTGTGGACGGAAAATATATATATATATATAGTTGTATGGCATACGAGGACGGACAACTTTGAGCAAAGGAAGACCTATATTCACAAAAAAATCTAAAAAGTTTAATAAAAAACGTTTCGGTCCGAGACCTTCATTAGTTGTAATACAATAACTTACAAACTCCTTATATAGGTTTACAAAGAGGGCGTGTTAACACATATTAAAAAATACAATAATTACTATGTCAAAAATTATCACAATTTACAAGAAAAACAAACATAGAAATTAATGTTAATTAAATTGTTAAATCGTTATATATATATTAGCTGTTTTCCAATATGGCCAAAAACCGTTTTGCCTTTCTCCGGCGTGATGTAGACAACGTTTCGTCACGTGCGAAACAAGTCACACAACCGTAGTCATGAGGCTCTCCAGGGACTACCCAAAACCAGGCCTGACCCAAAACGGACTTTGAGCTCCACTAAGACCTGAAAGAACTAGGGCATCACAGTGCCACAGGGCAGAAAATAAGAGGCGGCTTGTTGCTCTCCCTTCATTTTATCCACCTGAACGATTCCTCGTGTTCTCTAAAGTATTTAGAATCTCAGTTTAATCATAGTTAATCGAGGGACCCAGTCCCCTCGATTAACTATGGTTTAATGAACGAAAAATTGCCGTGTGCAACTATTTTGCACGTGGCAACTCTTGTGCCTTGGCCTAATCCGGTTCAACAGGTATGACGTAGTTTGTAAACAAACGTTCCAAACATAATGATCAATCACTTAGAAAGCGACTAATTGGTGATTCGTAGCTACTCGTGATCCAGAACAACGTAGCAGCAGATAGATCCCTACAAAAAAAAATGGCTATTTCAGACTACTTGAAGGGATTTCGTGATTCCATTTGGACACCAATTGAGGTCGATCAATTCTGGCGAGTTTTGCATCCCTACTTGGCTCAACTACTAAACGACGTAATGCCTCTACCAGATTCTGACATTGATTTTTCCTCCCTGGACCCGGGAAACGAAAAGCACAAGCAACGCTGTATTCAAATCATTCACCAATCGCTGTGGAAAGGAAAATACTCTCTGGCCGTGGCTAATATAAAAGCAATCAAAACTTTCTTTCGAGACAGTGCCGGGAGCGCCAAAAATAATCACGTTGGCGTTTCTGATCTATTACACGAATTGAAGAAAGCATTTGAAAACAGACCCATGACTCGCAGGTAAGTTTCACATAATATTAGAGAGTCGATTGTGAATTCTGCGTATCTGCGATGAAAATTAATATTTATTTTATCTCGTGCGAAAATGGTGTGTTTTAATAGTGCGTTACTAATTGACAAGACAATTCTTTGCTTGAGTTGGTTTACTCTGAAGTTAAAACATAGCAGGCAGAAGACTCTTAAACAGAAGTTAGTAATTTCTTAAACAGTAGTTTAGTAATTTGTAGGCAGGAAATGAGTCGTGTTAACTTATAAGTAACTTCAAAAGTTGGTATCTCTTAATTACCCGCTAAGTTAATGAATTATTTTTTGAAAAATATTGATCATCCAATTTGTTTTTGAAAATATTGACCATCTAAAAGTAATGTTTGGATGGCGATAATCATTATCGTAGATAGTGTACAAGTTTTTCGTAATAAAAATTCTAGCTATTTTCAATATAACACATCAGAACTGCGCATGGAATCCATGAAGATAGAAAACCGTGACTTTTCCAAGGCTTCTTTCCAGCGACTGCTAGCCGTCTTATCTGAACGAACAAACACGTTAAAATGATGTATAGCTTTCAATCACTACCTTTGCAGGGTGGTGCCGCAACTATTTATCCCCCTACATATGGATTTAAGACTAAATTTCTTGTCAATCATGAAATAATCTTCTGTTTTACAAGTAAATTGAAACCATTTTTCGCCCTGCTTTATAAGTCAGTTATCATCGTTTATTTAAAATCATGTTTTATTACTCTTCTTCCTTGTAGCGCCGATGGTATTGATGTCTGGACCGACAACCCTTAAAACTCACAAGTTTGTCACGTGAAGATTTACACTCGCAAGAGTTTCACGCCAGAAGTTATTTTCTTAAGAACGACAACAGAAAAATTTTTAGTGCCCAAAGTAAGTGTAAATAATACAACGCAATTTGTCTCAGCCTTCCCTAACTATTGTAGAAACGAAGAACATTGCCTTCTAACCAGGTGCAGTCTGACAGTTTGGAGATTCGAGAATCAATAGTCTTGTTTTTCAATCAAGTGAACGGTATTGTTGTTTCATAATAAGAGTGTAAATTATTTCGTTTTCATGAATTCTTGCTATTTGATATACAGACACGAGTCATGCAATGACTCGAGGTAATATATAGTATTTGATATCAATTATTTACAATTCTGATATAAAAAATTGATAATCCAAGTTTATATGAGGCTCACGAGGAGAAAAGATCGGTAGTCCATTAATCCTTATCCTCGCCCCAGGCCCTATGCTAAGCCATCCCCGAATGGTGAACAAATAATATTTAAATGATCTCGTTAGATATTTGAATTACGAGATAGATAGTTATTATTAATAGATAGTGAATTGTTTAATTCAATGTATATAATAATTTGTCTGTTAAATATTGTACAAATGAGCATCCTGAAATGAGTGAATATACACAAGTAATGAAATTGCAATAAATGATATCGTTATTTCTAATGATAACAAATGAAGTGTAATAATAACCTGATAATGAATCAGAGCTTTGGCTATCTGTTGTACAAATATGAAGCACACAATTTTAGTCCACTTTGAGAATTTCTTAAGTAATGGATTTTTATACTAATTTTAGTTTATCAGTGTAAAATAACAAATGTAAAATCCGAACTGACGCAACAATTTGTAAAAGGCTTATAAGGCGGTTTTTAAAATTTGAGTAAAAAATAGATTTAGACACAGTGGTTACTGTTTTTAGCTTTGCGACTCAGTTGTCTTGAGTGAAATTAAAAGTTGATTTTACTCGGACGCTTGCGTTAAAAAGTCGTCTTGAGACAGGAATCGATATCCTTGTACACTTTTCCTAGATTTATCCTTTGCTATTTAGACGCTCACTCAGCCTTGGAAAATTGTGAAACCAAACTATAATCAACTGTTGCATGTCCTAAATTTCTCGCCTTATCGTCCCCTCTCGGTAAACAAAGGGCATGAGTGAACCTTGAAGATTCTGGTTTATTTATAAGACAAAAACAGTGGTTGTAGCGTGTAAAAGGCAAGTTGTCAGTTTTTTTTCAGTTGATACTCGGGCTCCTTCGCGCTGCAATATCTCTCGAGACATTCGCCGTTCTCTTTTAGCTACTCCACGGCCGCCAAATCTTTTCTTGTCCGAAATAATAACCGCAAGCGCTGCAGGCTAATAGATGATGAAAGTTTGTGTTTCATAACATGACTGAAGCCGCATAAAGATTCCTACTGATTAAAGCAAGTCGGCACGGCATCGTAACATTCGGAAGTCATTGTCGGCGTCACTCGTGAAGCCGAACTGTTCCGAACTAATACCTACGTGACCTTTGCCTGTTTTGACTTCAAGGAAGTGATTTTATCTCCCAAATTGCAAAGTTAAATAACGAAAAAGTAATAATGATTTTATGAAACAAAAGGGAAGAGCCGAAATCGTTTGTTTGGACAATAATTCATGTTGCGTGAACTGAAACAAAAACAACAAAGTCCGAAGTACCTTGGAAATTCTCTTTACCTCTTTAAACCCAGGATCAGCATATTTTACCGCAAACAAAAGCATAGAGTCGAAGCCAATCACAGGCGAGAATTCTGTACTATAGTGTAAACAACTAATTCATTTGGAAACTCTCCAGGTCCGACAGCCTAGCATGATAAAAACCGAGACATTCTCCCCCAGTATTATTGCAATTTTATAATCACGGTAGATGCGGAATCTCTTGAGCAAACGTGAAAACAATGGCGATTTATGATTGTCTCAAAAGACAGCAAGATCCAATTTGGACTCAGTGCGAGGTGGAAAAATTCTGGGATGTGTTGCAACCGTATCTAGCTCATCTCCTTACCGGTGAAATGCCACTTCCAGAATACAGCATCAACTTCACATCTATAAGCTCAAATAGCGAAAAAGACAGGCAATTCTGCATGGACGTAATACATGGCTCTTTGTGGAGAGGAAAGTACTCGCTTGCAGTAGCAAATTTGAAAGCCGTGGAGGCCTTCTTTGATAGCAGAAACAAGATTAGTGAATGTAACACTGCAGAGCAGCTGCGTTTGCTGGAAGTCGTTTTCAAACGCAGGCCTTTTGAAAGGTAAGTTTTTAAAAAATGCATTGATATGAACGGGTTTATAAACTGAACAGTTACTGTTTTGCATAAGATCAAAAACACCTACGTACGCTGAGTGGAGATAGGAACATCTAGCTATGAATGATTTATTGGGATCGACCAACCTTTTAGTTTTACCACTCTAAAAGAAGTGCGTATTGCTGAATAAATTATTCATTATTTTTCTTCCAACTTCTTTGCGTTTAAACACTTCCGACGACGACGGAGAAAAATAAATTGACTTCAAGGAAAAAAATGAAACAAAATATTCAATAAATTCTTCATTTGGTTAAAACATTTTTTTACAAACGTTTTTCTGGAAAAATCTAATTTTATGGTATCAGCTAAGCAAGGTTCCCCGACTAAATTAAATTTACAAGTAAAATACTACTCAGACTTAATGAGATTTTTTCTTTCATACAATTTTCATTTATGCTTTCTCTTGCAGGCGTCATGTCTTGCCGCAATATCCAGTGGCAATGTATGGGAACAACTCCATATCACCTTCCAGTTGTAAGATGTCTGTTGTACAGTTACGTAATCAAAACATACCTGTTTTACACTGGCAACATTTAATCACGTCTCGGCACCGGTTGTAAATATCAAGTCTCATCACCGTAACGTAACGCACCATAACACAACGTAACGCAGGATTACATAACAGTAAACAGCGTAGTATTTCTCGTTACATACGCGGGGAAATATGGCCTGAAAGAGACATCGCAAAATCTTCAGGTTGACCTGTTCCTTATTAGCAAGACTAAAGAGCTGGTGGAAATAATCTTTCAGGGTCTTTTTTTTTTTAAATTTTAGCTTACTTGAAGTGACAAAATTTCCTAGTAGTTTCATCATATGTAAATTACAAAGAGCAGCATGTAGAATATTTTCAATTTTTCTGCAAATGCAGTGTAATGAGATCAACATTGTGAAAATTTTATCGCAGCGGCTGAAACATGATGATAAAACGCTTTTGTTTGCATTGATTCGGCGGTGAAGTGGCAGAAGATTTCTTGTATATAAAAATGTATTTATTGTCGCTGATGTAAGAGCTGAGAGAACGCTATATATATATATATCTTATTAACCAAGCGCAAGGGCCGTACTGGGAGAATATCGGCCCGAGGTCTTGACACTACGGACCGAGCGCAGCGAGGTCCGTACGTACAATAAAGACCGAGGGACGATATTCTTCCAGTACGGTCCCGAGCAAGCTTGGTTAATAAGAGATTTATTACACGACTGAAGTTCAAAGGGACATAAGTGCGGTATCATTCGGGACCATTCGGGACAGTGCCCGGTCCAAAAATGAGAGAATATTGACCGGCAATAGAGCATTTTGATTGGTTGATTTTAGTTATTGGCCCTCTGACTGCCCGAGTCGTGTGATAAATAAACATATCCATTAATAACTGTGAGTTAACAGACCCAACTCTTGAATTTTTTAAAAGTATTTAATTCAATTTTGAAGCTTTCTTTATTCCTATAGAAATCTTTTTCTAAAGGATCAATTTTCGATATAAACAGTTTCATGATATCATAACACATGATGCTTACGTAATTCTCTAATAACGAAAAAGCTTTGAAAATTTTTTCTACAATAAAGCACTGTAACGTCGGTCGGTCAAACCAATTTTCAATTCCGCTTTCTTAAGTATTGCGCTTTTAACAAAACTATTACTTGTAGTTTGTCAATTAAGTGTACATAAAATACTATCTGCATAATAATTAGAGAAATATTAAATTGTGGCAATGACTAAGTAATTGATGGTTTAGTGTTCCCAGGTTACAACTCCTGCCCTTTTCATTAAACAAAAAGTTCGGTTCTACGGGTTTAGTTTCGGATGCAAAGCGAGTCTCTTGGAAAAATATTGGGAAACATATGACTGTGAGTACTGCGTACACTCCTGGATTCCTTCCCAGTTTACCATCACTTCTTAATCACGCATAATGCATGCGCTACTCCGGCATTTGGCATTAACACATGTTATCATTTTCCCTCGGAACTATTGTAAGGACAAGCTTAAAGTGAGAGGGGAGGGAAGGGGGTTTTTGGCACAAAATCACACGTGGGAGCATGCAGAACGCCAATTTTATCAAAATGATTTTTAGAGATCAGAGCGCAAGTATACAATCAGGAATTTCATGATGGTGGAAAACCCATTTCCGAGCTGACTAGTGCCTCGTTACAAAACGAGGCCAACTTTACTCTTAGCATGTAAGAATAAATCATTTGCATGCTGGTAAAATCAAATGTTGAAGGGAAAGGTCCCGAATTGTTTTTGGTCTTGAGGACAAATCTTCTCACAGATGACACAAACAATTGAAAGGCATTAATCCCCCACAACACAACTAAAGTGCTTAGCAAGAGTAACATCCCCGGCCGAACCCATGGAACACTCAAAATCGCCGATAGGCATTTTCGATCTACTAAATTTCTACTAAACTCTTCATACCTCGATCTCAGTGATTTCTTTTGTTTTATTACACGACTCGGGCAGTCAGAGGGCCAATAACTAAAATCAACCAATCAAAATGCTCTATTGCTAGTCCAATATTCCCTAAGTATTGGACCGGGCACTGTCCCGAATGGTCCCGAATGATACCACACTTGTGTCCCTTTGAACTTCAGTCGTATAATAAATCTCTTCTTAACCAAGCTTGCTCGGGACCGTACTGGAAGAATATCGACCCTCGGTCTTTATTGTACGGACCGCGCTGCGCTCGGTCTGTACTGTCAAGACCTCGGGCTGATATTCTCCCAGTGCGGCCCTCGCGCTTGGTTAATAAGATATATTTATTTCCCCAAGCCTCGGAGCCAAGTCTGAAATTTTAAGATATCGAAAATGGCCCACTGTCACGCAAATTTTACGATCTAAGCAAACGAACGGAAGAACAAACAGTTAAATAAGTAACAAAAAAAGTTCCAAAGTTCCGTTTATTGTTATCAACATTATTGTTATAATTCAACAGTAGACACAGAAAAAAAAAAAAAAAAACAGAAAAAATCAGTTGGTGTAGAGAGATTAGGGAAAAAAATCCCTCGCTCTCGGCCAACGAGTGATACTGGATCCTAGAGACATCATCACCGGGGAGGGTGAGATTGAAATCAATAGAGGACAAAGTCCACTGGGAAAAAGAGGAAATGGACAAAGCAGAAAGAAAGTGTTCACATTTCCCAAATATATGTGGATTTATGGATCCATCCACAAGACAGGTCTACCGTTCCACCTAAGTTTAGTTTATATTCGCTAAACAGTCGCAAGAAGAAATGAATAACCTTGGTTATTAAGAACTTGAATTTTCTCCTATTCTGTTACTATACCAAAAGTCCTTCAAAGTTTTCTCAGTTCTTTAACTATCATATATTAGATTTCTTTTCAAAAACAAGTCATGCTTTCAACTAGAAAAAGTAAAAGATTTCAAGAATTCAACAGACTGAGAGTTATCTGTTTTCGCAAAAAAACTGCTTCCGCGGGACAAAAGCTACGCGGTATGGATCTACGCACACAAGATCCGTGGTGGTTTAGCCTTAAAACAGACTCCTCCTTGGAAATCCATAAAGCCAAATTATCTGTATCGTTCCCCAATGATTTACTCTTATTAAGGGGTCTGGTTCCAAGCTAAGAAGGGTCGAGATTGGAAAATTAATGTCAATTAGCGACATGTTATTTTATTAAAAAAATTTTATCACATGAAATCTTGGAAATTACTTACAGGCATACTTTTTGTGTAAAATACACGTCTTGAAAAGAAATTCTGTTTTCATCTTAAATCTAAATCTCCATTTTCGCAGTAACTGTCAAAATTGATAGATCCCTCCACATCGAACAAAAAATTTCTTTTGGCGCGAAGTTCGTCATTACGAAACAACGGTTTATCAGATTGACTTGGTTCCTTCGACACATTGGCTTTCTCACTAGCGATGTCTCCTCTCACAGTAGAGGATTCCCCGTTGGACGAAGAAGAGCCAACTACAAAAAGAACATGAAAGTTAACAAAAAAAAGGTTCGCAAATCATATTACATTGTTAAACGACGCACTTATTGGGACAACTATCTATGTCAAAGCGATCTACTGAGCCATTCGCCTTACCTTGTCTGAAACTTTCCAAGTGTTGACGACCAGAAATATCACGCTTTCCCTCACTTGAAATCAAGTCATTAACTGTACTTTCCGCCAGTTTCGAAGCGACTTCTTTAGTTACAGTTCCAGTATCGATAGTGTTATTCCTCACCAGCTTACGTTTCTCCACAGTAGATGGCCTTTGGCCCTTCAGGGAAAGCGTTCTTGGTGGTTTAGTCTTTGCATTTTTAGTATTGTCGAGTTTGGTGGCTTTTTTGGAACGTTGTTGCTCCAGAAACTTTAAATGACTCGTTCCTTGCGCGGGTATGTGTAACTGAGAGCTGTCTGTCGAGGAACTAGTGGCAATCTTCCCGTGATCATCCAAAACGGGTTTTACCGGCGAGTCAACCAAATCATGTTGAACTGGTGGTTTTGAGTCCTCTTCTCCCGTAACAGTAGTTTCCGTATTCGGAACAAGATTAACTTGCGCTGCACTCAAAGCTTCCGGTATAGCAGACTTCGCCTCGGATGTAGAGGCACTCATTGTCCTGAGAAGCACATCATCAAGTTTGGGATTCGAAGAAGAAGATTCTCCCGACCCACCAGATCCCGATGTAGATGCGCGCTTCTTGCTCTGTTTCAATGGAGACTTTCGTATAATTGTGAGGGGTGCAGATTTTACACTAGGGGAACAATATTGACCATTAGCAGCAGTATAATACTGTCTACTGAAGAATTATGGTGAATGTCACAAATCTTCCCAATCAGTTGGAGCCATAAGCACCATGAAGTGTTCGATTGGCGGTTGACACCGACGCTTCTCTTTTCACTTGAATAGTACTCCGGCTCCAACTTATGCGGAAGATCTGTGATAGATTCACTAAAAATTTTCTTCAGATGACAGCAAGAAAGCATCAACACTTGGCGAGTGAAACACTACACTGGAAGTGCAACGGGCCACCATTACACGTCATCAGCCCAAAGTGTCTTGCGCACCATTCAAGATGGCGGCCGCAGGAAATTCGAAGAGGCTGTAAGACCCTTCCTTGCAAAATGGTAAAAAATCAGATAGCTTGGTGAGGCAATTTTTTTATGCCAGATCGATTGAGAAGTACGTTTGGAACATTTTAAGCGCTATTTGTTAGAAGAGTGAAAGTTCCCTTTAATTTTTACCAAATATGCGGGTCGAGCGTAACTGTTTAGCTAACCACCAGCGTTCAAAGAAAAAAAGAAGTTCCCTGTTACTTGTAGGAGAGCTACACGGAGCATGTGTTAACCATTGTAACCCATTCTATAAAATCAACTTGAGCCCATTCAAGTGTGAACGCATTGCGTACCTATGCTATCTTCCCGTCGGCTTACCTTGTTTGGAACTTTGTTTCCAATAAGTCCTTAAGGTTGGGCAGAGTGTTGCGCAGGTTGGGTGTCCCCAAACCATTGAACTGTCGAAGCTAAACGGTGACAAAAAAAAAAAAAAACAGAGAAAACAAATCAAAAGCATGGCTGATGTTGGTTAATACGGTTCCACACGACCTCTAAATTGAAGCACAGAACACTTCAGGTACCTGTCGTAAAACGAAACCCAGGGAAATCAAATTGACCAATCGGAACATAAGAAATTAGTAGCGACCAAGTCACCATTAGTGTTGGCTTGCATCTGATTGGTTCAGAATGGCGCAGGACATTTCCTGGACCAATCACTGAGCGAACCAACTTTAACCAAAGATACCCCAGATAGCTTTCGACACTCAATTGAAGATTGCTCTAACTAATTAGAAATACTAAAAATTTTTACCTGAGCTATGTTCTTGTTCAAAAGAAAAGTTCCATAGTAAAACTTAATTTTTTCTTTCCCTTTATTATATAACGGAAACCTGAAAAAGGAAAGAAGGAGAGAGTGTTGTCCATAGGGAAACTTTAAGAGGGCATTCTGACAGACAATTTCAGAAATCTTGGATAATCTTCCGAATCTGCCCACACCGAGAAAGAAGGAAACCATCACAACACTTCAAACTTGATAAGAAATTTGACATTTGAGTCCCTAACACTTCTCCTTTCCTGAGCGACTGATGGTTTTTCCTAAAATCTAGATGCCTGAAATTCGCTCGCTCGCCCGCCCGCTTCTCCGTCACTGTGTTTTCAACGGCTTAAAGGGTTGAGATTTGAAGGCTAACGACCAAAACATTGCACTACTATCGCTGCGAGGCGAGAGCAAAGGTGCACGTCGACCTATTGCATGAAAGCTTCCAGAATAAGCAAGGAACGTAATATAAATATCTAAGGCAAAGAATATCTACATCAAAGCACTAATAGACCGTCCATAACACTTGTGTTAGAATGTCCTAAAACAACGCCAAATTAATTCTTTCATCACAAACTAAAAAAGAAAAAACGCTTGCCAAGCAGCCTTATTTTTACTCACTGCCTCTCCTTCTCTGCAACCTTTTCGATCGCAAAATCCATAATGGTAGATCTGGAGCCGCGAGACTGCATGGAATATCTCAAAGGTAGATCCAAGAATTGAGCTATCATACACACCAAGTGACACGTGTAACCAAGGGCAACCGACAAGGTCTCATCGTCCATGGCTGCAATTGGATAGATATCGTTTCAACCATTTAGCAACTAAGAATGACCAGCATCAAATTTCTCCCCACATCACCCCCCCTGAATCAAACATTCAAGTGAAGAGAATAAAGGAAACGATCACTGACTAAAGAAGCTTTTGATTGTTGAACAAATTCTCCTTGTTAGTGCCTTAGGAAATATATGGAGAACAGTATGGAGAATAGACATACTGATGTTAGGGTGTAAAGGGTTAAGATCTGTCGAACCTGCTCGCAGCAGTCACTGGTGATGAGTGACCCTTTACTCTCGTTTGTTGTAAAAACGAATGTCAACCTTGGAGGTTGGGAATTTGAGAGCAGAATGTGTTTCATTGTAATTTTTATTCTCACCTTGGAATTCATCTGATTCACAATTGGGAAGCCGTACACCACTAATTACGAATTCTTTTGAACCTTGTAACTACAGAAAGACAAAAACAGCATCAACTATCAGCTGTAAAACTTAATACGCTCTTTCTATCTGGCAACGTAGTTATGGAATGAGGAGACAACTTTTTTTAATTCCAACTGCACATAATGTCTATTCCTTACCTCCACAATGGGGTAAATAGTTATTAGCTCAGAGATAAGCTGCCGCCGTCTCATATTCATCTGCGCAGTCACCTTTACGAAAGTTTCCCTGCAAGAAACCAGGAGAGGTCGGTCACACAACTCCTACCGCTATGATGACTCTTTCAGGCATAGACGACATTTCGTAACCTTTGTGTGGTGGGTTTACTCCACGTAGCGCTCAGACCGACACCACTAAGTAAGTATAATCAAAAGGTTACTCGGGAAAAGACTCAGTAAAGTATTAGAATTTTAACTAAAGGAGTGTGAAATTATTCCCTAATTTTTCCATATACCATGTGCGACAAATAACGTTCATAATCACAGGTTTTATATAGCTTAATTATACAAAAAACTCCAAGCCGGGTAGGTTTTTCGAAACATCGACAACTGTTTTTTCAGGACTATACTCTTTAAAACGACCTCAGCACATGATCACCAATTAATGGCCTTCACAGCTGTTTATCTTTACCATTTGGACCCTATGTCTGCATTACAGGTAAATGAAGGGGGCAGGTACCTTTATCGTATTTACCTTTTTTCTACGTATGCTTGCTTGTGTTCTCTTAAACAAACTTTATTAAAGTCCAGTTTCTCTCTGTCCCTCTTAAGGTTTATTTCTGTAGAATGACAAATTCATGGAGACTTTATACAGAGAACATAACTTACCAAAGTGTGCAATGAATTAGGCAGATCTATCGATGCCTTTTTTTTTTTTTTTTGGGGGGGGGGGGGGTGGGTCTAAAATTTGATTGAGAATTTTTTTGCGTTGCAAATAACTCCTCAACCGGCCCTCTCTCGCAGTTAGATGCCACACATCGTTGAATTGTAATATGCAACTTTGTTGTTGCCAGAATTTTTGTATCAAACAAGAAATATAAAACCAACAGGTCTGATGGGTAATCAGGTTCAGACCCCCAGACCCTCCCCCTCTATATTCATCACTGATCACCACCGACCCTCCCCCTCTATATTCACCACTGATCACCACCGATGGTTGCTGAGAGAGAGCCAAAATATCCACTGATATGGTTCAAATTAATTCATCTTCTGAGAAGAACTTCTACTTTCCTTATTTTTTTCACAAGGCTCTTGTGTTTGTACTTTTCCCTCAATATGTTTGTTGGATATATGATTGGTTAGAGCCAACTCAGCACTACTCTCCATGTTAACTATTTTACCATCTCATATCCACCATATAAAATATTGTACAGAGAAGATACATTTAAACACCTCTGGAAGTTTAAAGGGTTGAGACAAATTAAAGTAAAATTCAATCAAAGGAAAGTGCATTTTTTTTAAAGAACAAATTAGTACTTTTTTTGGAAATTCAAAACATTACTTACCTCGTTCCTTGAGTTTTTCAGAGATACTCTTTTCCTCCTCCCTTTCTGTTATTTTTCCAAAAAAAAAAATGTTAATCAGTCAACAAAATAAGTTATTTCATCTTTCAAAATGATTACTCAGAAACAGTTATCTGATAGAGCTTCATACACACCTTTCAACAATAACTTCTGTTTTGATAACCACTCTTCTCTTAAAAGTTTGATCTTCAACTTCAGCATTTCCTGTTCTGACAGCTGCAACAAAAGAAAAAGGTGATTTAATTGCAATTGAGTTAAAATTGACAATTTGGTTTCAAAGGATCTCTTTGCTGGAAAGTATGCCCAGTCCACTACTTTCATAAAGTATAACATTCCATTAAATTGAAAAATTAATCTTCAGTACAGCATCTTTTTCCAGATGAGAAATTATCAAGAAATTTGTGACCAAACATTTAGACAAACCTGTGAAGTAGACTTGATGTCAGATTCAACTTTGTATTGGATGGCCTGACGCACATCTCTGACCGACAGCTGAGATTGCAGGATTGCCTTCTGTATTGCCTGCAGTCTGAAGACAAGAATCAAGATGGGCTTCAAATTAATGCACATACATAATGATCATATCAAACAAATCATGCTATACAAAATATACATTAATGCATGTGCTTCAGATGGGAAAGAGAGAGATTTCAGTTGGATTACAGGGACATACCTTTGGACAGACAACAGTTTGCAAGATATCTGAACCTATGAAGAGAAAAGTCCAGTGAACAGATGTGAATACATGGTAAGATCACAAAGTTATAACATAGCATGCTTAATATAAATACTGATAGCGGGGCTTCCACGTGCACTTCGCGTGCATGGGGCAGAGCCCCATAACCATGGAATATGGTCAACCATTTTTCATTTGGTTGTCACGCGACTGACCGAGCATAAATACATACATACGTACGTGCCTTCAGATTGCACGGGTAGGGGTAGGGGAGACTATCAAGCAAAGGGAGGGGTGTCTCAGGTGAGTCTTGGCAAATGCACATCTTTTATGTTATAATTAATATTACGAACTTGGGAGCTCCGTTTTTAGGCTTGGCTAAATCTATAATTTATATTAATTATTAAGATGAAGAGGGTTACCAATCAGGCAACTGTATCTCCCAGGTCATTTGATAAAGTCTTCTTAACCCATTAATGGCCGCAGCTTTTGTGGAAAACTGTGTTTTGAAGCTAGTCCAGCAGATTTCGGGTCACTGTTGGGGTTTTAAAAGCTCGAACTTACCAAAAACCACTTGACAGCTCGTGCACTCGATGGCCTTTCGATCCAAATGCAAAATGGCGGCCTGAAAATCTCGGGCACGCGCAGAGAGCAAAATTTCGACATAGTTTTTGGGTTGAAAAGTCACGCCCCACTTACGACTTCTACTTTTCTCTCTTTCTCCTGCCCTTTTTTTCCCCTCTCCTTGCCTAAAGTTTCTCCTCACTTGCTGGAAATTGAGTAGGCTTCATTTTGGTGTAGAGATTTTTCAGAAACTACTCATTATTTTCAAAGCACATGCTCGGAAAGGTAGGTGGGTAGTGAAACACGATCTTCGTGCAGATTTTCCAGTCAAAGTGACACGGTTTTTTGGCTATTTCTCCAATCTCCTCCACTCAATTGCGCTCATTCTGGTATCGTCTGCAAGATATTTTCAACCCGTTCAAGTACATGCTCGAATTCGTGCTCCAGAGTTAAAATTGATGACGTCACAGGGCGTAGAAAGGGTGTGGGTCCCCATGGGCGCATACGGGCGCACTGGACGTTAATGGGTTAAACTTACTTCAGGTATTGCTCACATACCTGATCCGCATCAACTTTGATAACATCTTTTCCTTGCACAACTCCAGTTTCACCACTGCCTGGGGTCTTAAAAGATCACAAAAACTTGTATGTATAGTCTAACAGAATTATTGAAAACTTTGCAATTTATCAGAATTCTATTCTGGCTTACCTCATCTTTGGGCAAGCAGCTAGGTGCACTGTAATACCCATCAATAAGACCAAAGATAACCGTGTTCTGTCCATACTTGCTGGACCTCACCTGAAAAGTTCATCAAAATATAGCATTATCAGGAATTAAATCATAAGTAAAGCTGAGCTTCAGAGGGCAAGGGGCCTATACCTGTCCTTGACAATCCCTGTTTGTTTTTTTCTTACATGACTGTATTTTCTTTTAACATGAAGAGTCTAAGAGGGAACATCTATTTCTCCTTTCTTAAGGGAATGCCAGCCTGTTGCTGGACACCCCAAGTTTCCTGATGAATAGTTGGGAGTCGCACATATATTCCTGGCCTACTTGGAAAAAATCATGAGCAATTATTATGATATAGAAGAAAACAAAACCCAAACAAAGTCAACAAAAAGTTTGCCCCCAATCCATACACACTGTTATCAAAAAGAATACCTGATCTCCAAGGTATTGTAGAGATGGCAAATCAACCTTCCACTCAATAATGAGTCGAAACTTGTTTTTTTGACCTCCCCATACTCTTACGATGACAGCTGACATTTGATCAAGGAAAAAATCACCACACCCCACGTATAGCTACATGAAAAATTAAACAAGCTATTTGCTGATCACCAGAGAGTGACGGTTTGCAGAAGAAAGGATACAAGACACAGTGGTTGACTTTTGATTCTTCCATGAGGATGGCTCAAAACTAGCCCATGTTGGATTCTAACATGTGTGTAGAATGTTAAGAGTAGAAATTAAAAATAAAAATCAAACTACTGTAGCAGTCAGATGCCCGATAGACTGATCTTACCGTTGTACAAAATTTTTTAGACCGATGTCATAAACGCAATTTTATTTCATTTCCAGTTTTTATCAAGAACCTTTTAAACAAACAAGACCGAAACATTTTGAAGAAACTAAAATCAATGGATTGCCACCCCCTGAAGGACATCATACCTGTCCAAAAGACATAATTATGTACACAATCTTAGGAAAAAAGGCTGCGCGCGCCCGAAAATTAATACACAGCGCTTTATGAACACCTTTGTAAATAGGTTGATATTTAAGCTCCATTTATTGTCATGACATACTTTTTAATTCATAATATGTATGTAGATTTCTGTAGTTTTTCCAAATTCATTGTAACATAAGATATGTAGTTTTATCTTATGATGGAATAAAGACTTTTTATTATGTAGCTTAAAAATACAAAACACAGACCAAGAGATTGTATCTATCAAAACAAACCACAGATGTGAAGGAAACTGGTGGAGGGAAGGAAATAATAACAGTCACATCCATGTTACTTACCAGGGAATACTTGATTTTCTCACTGGTATATATGGCTACACAAGAAACAAATAAAAAAAACACATTATATGTTTTTTAAATAAATTTGACCTTTGTCAATTTAACAAGCAAAGGGAAAATAGTTTCATTTCAAGACAAGTTCTAGTCATTAAGGTAATATCCATAATGGGATGAAGGTGCCCAAGAAGAGGGAAAGAAAGGGCAGGAAAGGGAAATTGTTTTATCCACAGCAGGAGGAAGGTGAGAAATGCAAAATGCTAACATTCAATGTAGTTCACAATCTGCTGCATTCTGTAATAAACAACTGCAGATGGGAGTTACCTGTATGGGTACCCAAGGTGAAGGCTATGGCAACTTGGAGATTCTTGCCCGTTGATAAATACAAAATTTGAAACACCAGAAGCAATAAGAATTAAACAACTGATTAAAAGACAAACAGAAATGAATCTGACAGACCTTTCTGATTTCCTTCCACACTATGCAAAGTGAAGTATGTTTCCAGCAGGCGGTCAAGCAAGTTATCTCCAAAGATGGAAAATTTTGGGATAATTTTTCGAACAGAAATGCTTCTTAGGTGTCGTAGTCGCAGCTGTAAAAGAGGAAGACAGGTATATCAGGCAGTGCACAGCGTACCAAGTATGGAACAAAAAGTAACAAGTATTTTTTTAGATTTGTGATATTGCACGCGTTTCGAAGATCTTCGAATAAAATATTTAGATACCGGTATTGAGACATTTGATTGATTTAATCGAGGGGGGGGGGGGGGGGCTAGACAGATATCTGCGTTCGAAAATTCAAATTGACCAGATTAATTAACCCATAAGACTTCTAATAATTTAAAATGTTTATTAATGAACGGGCAAAGGTGACCATGCAAAGAACATAGGAAAGAAGGCTTCGAAGATGAAAATAATACATGGAGTTGCAATTCGATCAAGATAAATAAATCATGTATAACTTGGAAAACGCATGGCTTAGGTTGCTCTACATAAAGCAGGTTTGATCATCGCAGGAGACTTTCTAGTCAACTGATGAAGAAAAAATTATGCACTTGTAGAGAAAAATCTGCACAAACCTGTTTTGAACTGAGATCAAAATGTCTCACCCTTCCAAGACTTTCTTTGCTGGCCATTCCAGTCGTGCAAACTCATCAAAACTTCATTGTGAAACAAGATCAGTTGGTCATCAATCGAATCACCTGACCGGCCATGTCGCCATGTTGAAGACGGAACTAATAGCGCTACACATCGCGCGACGCATCTTTTGTTTATGAGAACGAGCCAGCGATCATTTGCGTTGGCGCAAACATGGCGTCCACGGAAGTCTCTGCTGACAGTGGCACAAAAATCAACCTGTCTATGTTGGTTGATTTCCTTCTGCAGAAGACTTATCATGATCTAACAGTGCTGTCAGAACTGTGAGTATTCAGGACAATGTAATTACCCATTCTCGGGTAGTTAGCGTGATTGAAAAATAGTGCACCCAGGAAGGAATTCTATATTCCGACCGGATATTCGTGGTACAAATTTTTTAAGTCTTCTTGTCCGCGTTAATTTGTCGGGAATTGTAAGCCTCAAATTTTTAACTTTCAAGTATGTATGGAAGGTTTGAGTACCTTGTTCCTGGTGAATCTTTGATCCGTAGAATAAAAACTGTCTTCTTACCATGAGTAGGAAGCTCAGGATAATTATATTTGTCAAACATGTCTTCGAAACGCTTATGCAAGCATTTCGAAGTCTGTTTATCAGTATTTTTTCGTATCTTTCTCGTACCTTTCCGCAGAGTCTACTTTTAACAGTTGTCTTCACTTTAAAACCCAATTTGGAAGTAGAAGTCCCTTTGATAATAATAAAATTATTAGGTATAATTGTAGTAAAAATCTCGCCATGAAGGCACCAGGGAGATTCCCGCTAACTTCACGGGCCCAGTGCCAAATTTTAAAAGCAAAAGGTAGTAAATAGTCTCAAAATCTGTAATAGTGGGGGATGTTTACCTCACTGCTTCATGCTCAGTAAATACAGCTGTATCCACCACTGTACACCTTCACTTTGGTGAATAATTGTTGATAATAATCTTGGAAATATAATAATGATATCATAAGGGAGGAAATACACCTTTGATGTTATTTCATCATTATCATTAACCACAGTACCTCAATGTTTGTTTTTTTCAGTTTACCAAGGAAATCAGATATAGAGAGGTTTGATGTAAATTAATGTACTTGTAAACAGTGTGCATGTTGTAGTTAAACAAGATTTCTGGTCAAAACAATTTCAACCTAGGTTTCTCTGTATTGTCTGTATTTTGATGGTAATGAACCTTGAAACAATTCCTACTTTTAGTTAAAAAATCATTTTAATCTGAAAGTCAATTTGAACACCCACATTAAGACTTACTTTTTATGTGAAAGTGATACATTGTCATCCTTGGTTGTATGTGTACGGGCTTTTTTTCTCACTCTCTGTTGGGGTTAATGAAGGATGATGAGCTGCTAAAACAAATAAATAGATACTTAGTCTAAAACCATGATTTACACATTAAATAATTGTTAAAACCTTCTGCAATTATCCACTCTTTGCAGAAAAATTGAAATTGTGCAGTTTGCTAGTAAAACACGCCAGCAGTTTGTGCGGTTACTTGCTTTGGTAAAGTGGGCAGCAAGTGCCGACAGGGTTGACAAATGTCAGGTCAGTTGATGTAGTGGTGTCTTGTAAGGCTACTTTTGACTCTAAACGATTATGTTTATTAAGTTAAACATAATCCACTTTTTTTCACTTTGAGGCCTGACCAAAAGGAATTTCCCCTTACAACATAATTTTCCTTTTTATAACCACCTCCCAGTTAGCTCAATGGATAGAGCGCTGGACTGTTGTGTGGGAGGTGGAGGGTTTGAGCCCCAGCCGGACCAACACTCAAGGTCTTAAAATAATTGAGAAGAATTTGCTACCTTTCTATAACATCAAGAAATGATTAGATATTCTAGTCTTCTTGGATAGGGACAAATAAATGGAGGTCCCGTTTCTTGCAGGGTTGGGGTAGGAGATGTTAATTTCCCACACACGAGATTACTGTGTGATGGATATCCTCCCCTGGGGTGGGATGGGTGGGAAGGTGAGATTGATAGACTGAAGCAGCTGCCAGAGGCGCCTGATATGCTGACGTCTGTTCTCAACCTTACACTGCACCTGTAATTCAGCCTCTGGGCTGCAAGTGGTCAGATATAAACAACATTCATAGTAATTTAAAAATAAAAAAAAATCAGATCAAAGCAAAAGAAAAGGAAAATGACTTGAAGATTACTAGACAAGATTGTAAGAGAACAAATGATTGCCTGATACATGTTGTAGACCAGCAAGTATGTACAGTAACTGTATGTTGAGAACAATGTTCTAGTCACTGTAACATTTCAAGTTTCTCTGAATTAATGCTAACTTTAAGTATTTTTATTTATTATTAACTCCTTCAATATTATTTCAGGCAATCTCAACTATTTTGGACAAACAGTCTATGCTGTTTGTAGACACTGCAGACATGTTGGCAAGAATGTCCCGAGAAACTCTTGTAAAGGCAAGGTAAGAAAACGAGTTTTGGTTGCTTGGATTTTGGTCTTAGCTTTCTTGATGAAGAAAAAGGGTGCATAAGGGCAGTATAATTTTAATGTAAGAACTTTGATGTTTCTTTATTTTCAATATTTTTCTCTTTTACAATTTTTTATTGTTAAGATTTAGATCAAGACTGACATGATAATTTTTTTTTGTATTTCATTGTATTGTGGTATCTCACCCTTTAACTTGGAAGATGGTGTTAAAAAAATTTTCCTCACAATTGATGTGCTCATTTTCATGGTGTTTTATAGACTGCCCACCTTTTGTCTGCCAGCAGCAGTGGATGTCCTGACTGGAGGGACTTATCCTCGCCTTCCAACATGTATTAGGGTGAGCTCTGTTAATTTTTTTCTTTAGTCAATTAATATGATTTATAATGAAAGATGTATGACATGAGTGACAATTATCAGTAAAGTAGAGACAAATCTATCTTCGCATTAAATTATTGTGGTTGGTTGGAAACTGTTTGAATAAAATTTATTTTTCAAATAATTGTATTTTGGCTAGGTCAGCTTTGTTCTGAAAGAATGCCCAATTAAATTTGATAAATGTTTTTCTTGCAGGATAAAATTGTACCTCCAGACCCTATAACTACTGTGGAAAAGACAAAAACGCTGCAGAGATTGAATCAAGTAATTCAACACAGACTGGTGACCTCTAAACTGCCACCCGAAATGGGTCAGATGATTATTGGTAAGAATAATTCCTGTGATGGGAAGTTTGTAGAAATGTTTGTTGACATTTTCTCCCTTTCCTTTTGTAATCAGATTGTTCAATACAGAGAATCAACACCAGTGCAGCTGTACAGAATTTTTTGTCAGGGAATTTTTCATACTTAACACGTAGATGACCTCTGAGGGTGGGAGTATTTGGGTCAGGGGTGCTGGGAGAAGATGTTGCCAAAGTTGGAGGACTGGAAAAAGAAATGTCTTCTCAAAATGTCCCTATTATTTACTGCACTCTAATTTTGAGTATTTTCCAGCTAATTCTCAAAAAGCAAGCCATTTATTTCCAATAATTTTATGTTGACCAGGAACACCATGATTTGCACCTGCTGATCAGATAGATACATCACATGCTATACTGCACCTACAGGATCCTCTATTAATAGTGATATTGCATTTAAAATGTGAGGTGATTATGTCATTTCATGTGTTCTTATTTTCTTGCAGCTGATGGAAGAGTAAAGTTCAGAGTGGAACATGAATTTGAGGTACATTATACTTGTAACAATTGATATAGGATGATTTCCCATCAACTTCAGCAGGGGTGTAGCCAGGATTTTTCAAAGGGGGGGGGTCACAGAGGCTACTCACCAGATTGTTATGTCGACCTCCCCGCCGTGCATGTTTTACTTCATGCTACAGTTTTGGGATCAGCAGTGAGAGTATAGTGGGCAGGCCAAGATATTGTCATGGCATTTTCACCACCTTAATATTGTAGGTTGTTTGCTCAAAAGAAGGCCTATCAAGGGGGGTCACAGGCACCCCAGGACCCCCCCTGGCTACACCCTTGTTCAGGGATAGAACCCTTAACTCTCAGGAGTGACCAAGACATAAATTCTCTTTACAATATTGCTACAATATCAACCAGAGAAGTGATGAGAAAAAATAAACATATCATTCAGAGGATTATTAGTTGATCCAATACCAAATTCTCTAGTTAACATCATGTAAGAATTGTCTGGCAGACAGTAATGAGAATGTCTAATGAGATCTTGGAAGGGAAAGGGTCAGTTAAGCCATCAGGTTAAGCTTACTGGTATGGTTTTTAAGCTCTAGGAGGAGAGCCAGGAATGTTCAGAGCCCTCCATAACTTCCTGGAGGCAGTGTGCCCAACTGGTTTAAAAGAGACTGTACTTGTATCATAGTGGTCTTGGGTTTAAACCTCCACTGTGCCACTCACTAGATTTTTTTTTTTGGTTTGCCTTGAGTTCAACTCCCTGCCTTCATTTTAGAGATAGCCAACTGGTCTGCCTATTAATTGCCAGATGGGATTTTCAAACACTACGTTTATTTACAATGTCTGTTTCCAATTTAATTGTTTTGGGCCTGAAAAGCCCCTTTGGTGGAGTGATAAATAATTTGTTAGTGTACAGTACACACTGTACATTTTTTTGAATTCATTTCTATGCTATTAATTGCTTCCATCCTTGTAGGTGATGTTAACTCTCATGGGTGATGACTCTTCCATCCCATGGAGGGTTTTATCTATCGACTTTTTGGTCCAGGATATGGAAACTGGAGGTAAGGCTGTTGAATAGTAGAACTAGTTTTACTTCTTGAAGGCACACAATGTCAAGTTTCATTTATTTCAATATATTTTGAATCTAAAGTATGAATGTTTTCTTTCACCAACAGATGGCAAGTCCCTTGTTCACGCCCTTCAGGTAAATTTTAGTATATAGAAATTCCATTTTTATCTTGAACATTTTTTTTAAACAATAGTCATTATAAACAGTTTTACCTTTTAAGCACAAAACTGTATAGAGTAGATGTACATGATTACTACATTGTATTTTTCTCTACTCTTGTGGCTTTTATCAAGACCCAGTACATTCATCAGCTTGTGCAGTCAAGACTATTTGCTGAAGAAAATCCTCTTGTTGATTTGTACAAATGTTTACGTATCCTTTATTACAACTTGTAAACATTGTTATAATAATTACAGTTAAGTTGCAGGCCCCTTTTTATTTCGTCCAACTTGTTCTTTCTTTTGTTTATTTCCTAGTTAAATGTTGTGGATCTCAATTGTAATAAGTTATACATGTACATATGACATGTTAGCACATAAAATTTTACAGAAAAGTACATACACTGAGTCTGCTTGTATTTATTTCTTATCGCTTCATTCTTGTGGTAGAAAGTAAATGGAACATATCTGCATTAGAAAGGGTTTCTCATATACATGTGTTACTGCTGGAACTTATCCCAGTTTCTTAAGCATGGATTGATCAGTATTTTGTTACTCCTTCTGGCTGGGTGCAAGGTCTTCACAAGCTACATCTCCATTCCGCAGTCCTCACTTGCTAACTCCATTCCCAGGTACTCATGAGCTAACTCCATCCCCAGGCCCTTGCAACCTAACTCCATCCCTAGGCCCTCACAAGCTAACTCCATTCCCAGGCCCTCACAAGCTTTCTCCAACCCCAGGCCATCACAAGCTAACTCCTTTCCCAGGCCATCACAAGCTAACTCCTTTCCCAGGCCCTCACAAGCAAACTCCATCGCCAGGCCCTCATAAACTAACTTCATCCCCCTCCTCTCCCCTCCCCTCCCCTCCCCTCCGTAGTGCTACAAATTAGGTACAGTATTTATTCTGGTTCGAAACAAAAAAAGAAAAAAGTATGTTTCTGAAGAACATACAATGTAGTATGATGAATTCAACCAGGGCTTGAATCAGCAGAATTCATTGAGGGGTTTAGCTGACTAAACTTAAAGCTACCATGCTTCTCACTGATGTCTGTCGCGCTGGAAACAGGAAGAGTGGTGTGAATACCAGATGTATGCTCTGCAACATCAAAGTGGCATCCATCTGTCAAAGATGACTGTTTCAATCTGAGTGCATAATGCATGTTTTCTTATTTTGGACATGATCCTTAACATTGTTTGCAGATTCATTTTGTCTTTCTCTTCAGTTGCAAGTTCTTCACTTTCAGGTTCGTTGCATGCATTGCATTTTATACTTCTTAGTTGCAAGTTCTTCACTTTCAGGTTCGTTGCATGCATTGCATTTTATACTTCTTAGTTGCAAGTTCTTCACTTTCAGGTTCGTTGCATGCATTGCATTTTATACTTCTTAGTTGCAAGTTCTTCACTTTTAGGTTTGTTACATGCATTACATTTATACTTCTCTTCAGTTGCAAGGTCTTCATGTTTAGGTTTGCTGCATACTTACTATCTTATACTAAGTGTTTCAGTAATGTATACATAACATAATAATTGTTTCAGGCAAAGCAGTTGATAGCTGAACGATGGGGAGATAACATTCGAATAGAGGAGTATGCCATTGGCAAAACGCTTGTTGTATCATATTGGAGGTACGTCTATCTTTTGAGATTTAACCAACTGGTGACACTCTCGCTCAGACTGCCTTAAATTAAGAATTCTCCAGAATAATGTGAAAACATTTGCAGTTATTGTGTGTTAGAGACTAAATTTTGTTTCTCTTCTTATTTTTTGTTTGTTTGTTTGATTGACTTGGTTTATGTAGAGGAACATGCAATTTGTTTAATGGTTACAAGTGAATTTACAGGACTGGTGTATTTGGTCGGACAGAGAGAAATAGTTACCATTAGTTGTGCTCTGTTAAGATGTGCTAACTATTTTTGATGGATCATATATTACAGAAATAAAAGCCCAGTTCAACAAGGTCAGAAAACAGGCAAGTTGCGCACTTTTGTGCATTTGTGATGCACTGTCCATTTAAATGAGATACTGGTTCCTTTCCTCCAAACCTCCCATCTTCATTCCTTGTATTTTAGCACTGCTCCACTAGCCTGAATTCATCTAGAAACAAAGTATATGAATAAACAATTTTTGTGTTGTCCTAAATAATTGCAAACCATGATAATATTCTTTTTACTGCAGGTCATAAAATAACGATATGTGAAGATTCTATTGATGATCCAACCAGTCTCTGTGTCCAGCACTCACCAGCTCTTCCTTTTGAGTTTAATCAGGATTGCATCTCTAAAGTCATTGTAAGCAGAGAAATATTATTTCGTTTATGTAGTGGTCCATTGTACAGTACTGTTGTATGCTTAGTTGCCAAGCCTTGGTCACTGAATGGTAAACAAGGAAACAAGAGCACCCTTAGTCTAAAGGGCTTGGCAGCTAAGCGTATTACTACAAAATGTGCCCCTGTTTTCTGGCAAGAACTTAGCTACTAAAAAGAATTTATTCATTCTTTGTTTTGTTTTTGCTCTCAGCCTGGTGACCTGTACATAGAAAAGCTCTTGACACATACCATAAAAGCTCAGTCAAATGTGAAGCTTAAGGTAAAAACAAGATTGAATTGGTAATTTTTATTACCTATCCTTGATTGTATTGCTTATGGTGGTTAATTTTAGTGACTCAAACAGGTTTCAATGTCCAAGGGAACAGTTGTGGCTCAAAGTTTTCACTGTTGTAGATTTTTTTTTGCAAACAAGCTTTGGTTTCTTTTGTCTTTTTCTAAGCTAATAGACCTCATAAGCAAAGGTGATTACAAACTTAATCGGTAAGAAATAATTTAGAAAAAAATTATGTTTGAACTATGGCATGTACATGGTGCATGTAAGTACAAGAAAACCATCTTTGAAATGTGTATTAATTTTTAGGGACTGCTACAGATGTTGATGCAGGATTCATCCTTGAAATCCAAAGGTATGCATTTTTTGCAACTCCAGCACATACATGTACATACACACAAGCTTGTTATTTCATTGGTATTGTAAAATTGTGGAATGTTATATGTATTTAGCTTTCCTTAAAGGAAATCAAGGCTGTGCTCTAAGGAAAATTGAATGGAGCCCAGTGCTCTGAAACGATGAAATCCAGGGTGCCCAGCATATGCTTTGTGTAAAAAAACTAAAATTCCTGAGTTGCCCAAGAGCAAAAGTAAGGCGCCAGGGACCACTGGGTACTGCTAGACCACAGCCTTGGAAATTATCACCAACTAAAGAAGCTCTTGATTGTTAAACAAATTCTCCTTGTCAGCACCTTAGGAAATGTAAAGAGAACAGTATGAAGAATATGCATACTGATGTTAGGGGATATGTTAGGGTGACTAGAGGGTCAATCTACTTACCGGTATTCCTTCCTATCCTGTGATTAGTATTAATTTCTTCATGTATTGTGCAATGAAGATTTAACGAAGATTTAAAGATGTGCATTAATTTTACATATACCGTATAGTTAGCTAATAAACTGCCCATAGGAACTGCTAGTATCACTGCAGATTAACTCTAAAACCGCTTGACAAGATGTGCTTCTTCCTGTTAGTAATCTAGTTGTTTTTCTTCTTTGTCACAGTTACACTGGATGACTTTTGCCCAAGTCTTGTGATACAAGTTATGCCTAAGCCCACCCCTGCAGAGACTCTAATTGTCACAGTTGGAAATAGGAACGGAATATTTCAAGTGTCACTGGGTAGTGGTGAAGGTGAGAACAACGTTTGGTGCAAAAACCAGTGGGCCTTTTTAGATCAGACATTTAAGTCGCCAGAAAAATGAATGAAATAATTATCAAAAAGAAAACGACAAAAAAAACGAAAAAAAGAAAGAGGAAAAGAAAGAAGAGGGACAGCTTTTCCAATATTGCATACCACTCATGCAAAAGTTCATCTTGCTGAAATTTTCAAGGTGAGGGAACTTACAAATTCGTAAATATGAAATGTTGTGGTGGTCAAAAGCTGCTGCAAGAGTATGGTGTAGGGTACATTTTCATGTATTTCAAAGTCATTGGAGTCCTTGATTTACAAGTCTGTTTTTCTCTGTAGATAATGCTGTTTGTACAGAGCTTGAAAACACATTAAACACAAACTTGGACCAATTTCTTACTGTGTTAAGAGATGCAAGGTAAGGTGTTCAATTATTATTATTATTATTATTATTATTATTATTATTATTATTATAGTTGTTACTATCACTGCTGCTACTTCTGCTGTAAGTTGTAACTACTGTGAAACGACTGTCATTTACAGTCAACCATCTAGCCAGCCAGCCAGCTATTTAGCTGGCCATTTTGGCAGCCATTCAAACAGCCAGCCCGACAGCAAGTCAGTCAGTCAAAATAATTTGGTTTTATCAACTGACTTGGTAATGTGAGTTAGCCACCGTAAAGAGCTTCTTAAGCTAACGTTCAAACGTCACCTATGTTAACTCTTTCCTTCACGGTGGCCAACTCACATTATTAACTCAGTTGAAGAAACCAAATTGTCCTGAAGTAACCCCCCCCCCCCCCCCCCACAGCGCCATGGTTTCTTTAGAGGGGAGGGGATGGATGGCGTGGTGGTGAGGCGCTTGCCTCCCACCACTGTAGCCCAGGTTCAATTCCCGAACCTGGTGTGGTCTGGCCTGTTTACTGGGAATTGGGAGGAGGGGGCATCTGTAAAAAATTCGCCTTTGTTGATTTTAAACTGTCACTGGCAGTCTGGTAAAGCCCCCCGCACAGTGTTGTAAAGCGCCTTGAACATAGGATAAGAGCGCTATATAAATAAAAGTTATTATTAATATTATTATTGAGTTTGTTGTTGGTTCTTGTCCTTGCTCTGAGAATTTTTTCTCCAGGTCCTCCGGTTTTCCTCCCTCCTCAAAATCAATATGTTAAATTCCAATTCGACCTGGAAACAGTGGAACAGAAGAGCCACCTCGTGGAATATCCACTGCTAAATCCCCATTTTACCTACTATTATCCCGTGTTATAAACCTAGCAGCGAGTCAGAGTGCGAGTCAGCTAGCTAGCCGGCCAGGTAGTCAGTCAGTTGGCCCGTCAGTCAATCAGTCAGTCAGTCGGTTTGTCAGTTAGTCAGTCTCTCAATCAGTCAGACAGACAGACAGACAGTCAGTCAGTCAATCAGTCAGACAGTCAGTCAGTCAGTCGGTCGGTCAGCCAGTAAGTCAGCTAACCCGTCAGCCAATCAGCCAGTTAGTCAGTCAGATAGTCAGTCAGACAGTCAGTCAGTCAGACAGACAGTCAGTCAGTCAGTCAGTCAGTCAATCAGTCAGTCGGTCGGTCAGCCAGTAAGTCAGCTAACCCGTCAGCCAATCAGCCAGTTAGTCAGTCAGATAGTCAGTCAGACAGTCAGTCAGACAGACAGACAATCAGAAAGTCAGACAGTAAGTCCGCAGTCAGTCAATAAGTGTTTCCTGATAATAAAATAGATTACGACATTAATTAAGATACAACTATATATACAATATATCAAAAATAAAAACTTGGCGTTAACTAGCAAAATTTACAAGGTGACCTCAGCGATTTCCTTTGGCAGATTATTCCAACTATCGATTATACGTATAAAAAAATGAATATTTGAAACTATTTAAGGTCGCTGATGCAAACTTAAGTTTAAAACGGTGATTGGCTCCTAAAGGCCGAAAATCGTGTACTTACATCAGTTTTCAGTGCCCTACGCTTTTCGTTTACAGGTGCCAGCTTTATGTCAAGCGATACATGAAATCCACCGTTGATCTTCCCGTCACCGTGTCTTCGTCTTTACCAGTAGTGAACTTAGCAGATCACAAATTATCGCAGCTCAGCAAACACAAACTTTTCATCCAGTTCCGCCGCCATCCATCCTACTGTCTGGTAAGTGATTCTATATTTAAAAAAGAAAGAACTTCTGTCGTACGTAGTATACTGAGATGTTTAGATAGGGGATACTATAAAGAGACTTTGCCTTGTCGCTCTCACGAAATTCTCGCGCGGTGGGAGCAGTTGTAGCTTGTCGTTGTCCCTCGAACTTCCAAAAACCTCAGGTTGGAACTCGAAAGGAACCTGTGAGAGCCGTTTTGAAACTGAAAATAAGGTGCGAAACCAACTGATGACAGTTGTAAGCTAAAAAGAAATGTGGGTAGTTAAGGCTGCTCTTCGTTGTCACGAATCCCGCGTTAACTCCGATGGCGCGTTGTCACGGATTATAGGTTAACACAGATCGCGCGTTAGCAAAGATCGTGCGTTAACACGGATCGCGCGCACAGCAAATCACAACAAATGAAAGTAGTCTTCACTTCAATTTAGGTGGTTGAAGTACTGTGTAACGAAGATTCGGAAGAAGCCGCCACAAAGTATCATCTCCTAAAAGTGAAACCTACGTTTGGCGATGAAGTAAATGAGGCAAGCGCATCAACTGACTCAAGCAATGGAGATCAAAAACCCCAGCGAGTTGAGGTCAAGAAAGAGGGGATAAAAAGCCAAGATCGAACAAGGCAAAGTTGTGATGGTGCAAGGAATGCTATCGCAGAGACCAAACAAAAGAGACGCGCGCTCTTCTTGACCGCTGGTCACATGGTCACCTTGAATGCACAAAAACTGACAGATTATGCTGGGACGCCGCTTGAAGGTAAAACATGAAAAGGCTTGCGGAATAATATTTCAAGGCCTTTTCTTGCGGCAGTTTTAGGAACCACTAAAGATTGATTCAATGAGGAAGAAAAACACCAAAGTAAAGAACATGAATGGCCAGGGTTGCAGAAGATTTACATAGATTTTAAATTACCAATGTGAAGATTTAGCCCTAAATTTCAAAATGAAGAAACTTCACAAAGCACCTTTAAACACACAAAAAAAATAGAAAAGGAAACGTCTTGATAAACTAGATAAATATTTTCAACAATGATATGCTCGCTACACACTTTAAGCTATTCAAGTTCGCAAAGTTACAATGTACACAATTTTGGTGTGCCCCTTTAATTTTGTCTCCTCTGGGAGGCTATTCTCTGGTAGTTTCATTTCTTTTATATTTGTATATTTATTTGTTCATTTGTCTATTTATTTGTGTAGTTATTGAAATTAGTCCAACTATTTTTTATCACGACCCAAGCAGGATTTCTTTCTAGCAGAGAGGACGGTGAAGGAAGAAAGCGAAAGGTTAGTGTCCCTTGGGAAAGAAGGATTTGGAAAGACGTACCTTGGTTTAGTACCAGTAACAGATTTTTTGGTCATGTTTTTCGACAATGTTCCGAGGAGCTCCTAAGAACTCACCCTTTCGATTTCGCAATTGAATTTCGCATGTTTGTCACACTGTGTGATCACAAGGATCGGTCAAAAGAGAGCAAAATATAAGAAAGAGCCGTTTAGAACTCATAGCCAAGTGCCTCATCCAATAGCTGAACAGCACGAGACGACGCTGGCTCAAACCCGGAAGTTCAGCGCACGAACTTTGGAGTCATTACGTCTCCTATTCTAGGTAGAAGATTGATGTTTCGAGTAAAATGTTGTTTGTCTTTTAGCTCGACTCTTCAGGGGAAGAACCCCATGGAAACAAGAAATTGAAGACTTTAAAGGATGTTCTAGAAGAAGGAAGAAATAATTCTACTTATGATCCAACCATGGGTCATGTGATTGCCATTTGTCACGCAAGAATGCCGTTCGTTCAGCTCCGCGAGGAGGTACGTTTTCATACATTGGTAATTCTGGCTTAAATGAATTCTTAACAGAGAGAAGTAAACCCCTGTAGTATAAAAAAATCACGAGTTGTAATTATTACGGATTCAGTTTGTCCTAGATCCGCAAGTTGTCGCAGAGAAAGTGGTCCTGCAAATAAGACCTAAGCAAAATTTTACTTTTAACCGTCACTGAAAAACTCAGCATGCGAATTGTGTCGTTTCGAATTCTAACTCACTCAAAATTTGGATCTTTGAATCGTTCACCGTGTTATTTCTGTTTTTATTACTCAACTGGTTCGAAAAGTTTGAAAATGTTGCGTTTCTTATCGCGTTGATGTTCTGCCTGCGTGGAGTAAAAACCGAAAAAGTTATATCCCAGCAAAAATGGCCCATTTCCGAATCACCCTTGGCCTCTTTTTGAAAACGAGGCCTGCAGCTCAACCATTCTTGTAAAAATGAGTTTCATTTGCATGTGAATGAAAACGTATTATCATGTGAAAGGATGAGCACTAGGTTTACTTTAACCATTTAACTCTCTTTGTTATTACTTTTTTGTTATGATTTTTTCCCATGTTTGATTTCAGTTGAGTCGGCACAAGATTATCGACCAAGGTCTGACTTCAGAAGCTGGAGTTGGGTTTGCTATCCGATTGTCCAACCTACCCCTCTCTAGAGACTGTGACGCGTCACTGGTACCAGCCCCCCAACCGAGCGTTCTGGACTGCGTGCTGAGGCTTCCCGATGAGTCACAAGGAACCTGTCTCTTGGAGATGATCATGGACAACTGTCCACTGGAGGGACTCTCAACGAGCGAAAAGGGCCCCACTCGACATGTGTTGTTTGAGTATAAGATTCAGGAGGGGAAGGCACGCAACGCCAGCAACAACAAGGGTGGAGAAGGTGACAGTGACTGGGCAAAGCTTGTGGTTGGAAAGCTTTTGAATGATTGGTATAGTGTTTGCAAGTTGTATCGACATGCTGTGGAGTTGGATACTTTTCTTAAAGGTTAGCTGTTCTTTCTGATTTGTTCTTGCTGTATCTAATTACATAAAGGTCTTGATATTCTCAAACCAAATGGTTTTGTCAAGTATTCGTGCTTCCTGTCGAAAGCGTTTTGATAAACTTGTTTCGCTCGTTTGTTTGACAGATTCACAAAGCCATTTTCGTCACATGTGCCGTGTTTATTCTTACAACTACAAACAGCTGACACTACAGTACGACCCTGATAAACAAAGTTTGGTAAGTAATGTATGACAAGGCATTCTTTCCATTTGATCATTGGGGATCGTTTCTCGTCGCCCTATTTTTACAGAAAAGTGTCAAAATTTGGAGTAACTTTCTCGCGCTGTGCAAAATTACTTCAAACAAAAGGAGAATTTCAAAATACGAGTCCGATAAGACCGACAAGCACTGAAAAGTGATTTTTAAATAAAGTGGACAGTAGGATGTCTAAGAATAGGGAAGATTCAAACGGATCTCAACTAACACGCTTGAAACATTTTCGCGATTCTCCTCACGGTACACTAACCTTGACCTATCTCCTCTTTGGAACCCTCTTCTCTAACATCTTGTTTTGTATCCTCGTTATCTAGGTTACTTTCGAATGGTCCGTGGAGCAGTCTCAATTCGTTTTGACATTTGGATATTGCGGCTCAAGTCTGAGTGCAAACCCACACAGTTACACCGCCAGGCATCTGCAACAAGAGTTCAACACTCATCAGAATCTGCCGTATATTGTTCAGGTATTTTACTGATATCCACATACCTTGAAGATCAGTGGACCCTTTTACTTTTAATGAGATATGAGTGACCAAGACAGAATTTCTCCTTACAATATCAATACAAAACCAAGCAGACAAGTGATGAGAATAAAGAAAAATATCAATGAAGGGATTGATTCTCCTAACTTACATCATAAGAACTGTATGGCAGACAGTAAAGGGAATCACTAATGAGATCTTGGGAGTGCAAGGGCCAATGAGTTATTTGTTGTTCTAGTCAAAATGTTTTCGCTAAGCAGGTTTGTTTCCTGTGAGGGAATGCTAGAACTTTTGCTTTTTCTTTTGATTCAAGACCGTTAAAGAAGAATGCTCTTTCCATATTTAAAACCTGACGCCCTCCCTTTAAAAAGTGGGTGGGGTGCGAAGCTTTAAAGAACAGCGAGATGGAGCACTGACTCGGAGGATTTTTGTCTTGGCCAAAGTTATTTTTCCGATTTTCTTGGACAAAAGAGGAGGCCTCGCGTAATCTAGACTACAAGCTTAAAGATACGACATCATGGGAAACATGGTGCATGTCATGACAAACTATCAAGAGACCTGAAGAAAGCCTAGCTGTTTTTATAGATGGGAAATCATCCTATGAAAAGTGAGCTGCAAAGCTTTTGATTCAAGTGCTGTGCCCTTTTTTAACCCAAATTTAATTTTCCTGTCTGTCCTTAGATTCTTCACGAAACTTTTCGACCGCTCTCGGCCCTAGCAAAACTCAGTAATAAGCCAGTCCTTGGTATACATGTCTATGTGAGTATGAACTTTCACGTTTATACATTTTGTCTTCGGAGAAAATGCGTAGCCGGCTAAGTGATTTTAAAATAACGCGATGGCCAGGTGGTTAGCGTGACTGACTCTGGAACGAAAGGTCTGGATTCTATATTCTCGTTTCCTGGCTCATCCTCGGTGTAAAAACCTGTGAAGCTCACGAGTGACGTAAAACAAAGACAACAAAACATTATAAACAATAGCGTACAGCAAAACAATACCTCATGAAACAAAGAAAACCTCGTCAGGTTTTTACACCGAGGATGACCCCGTTTCCTACTTTAGGGTTTCTGTTGTCTTAGCGTTTATTCCCTCAGGATCTGTTATTTCAGTGTTTTCTTTTGTATTCAACCTGAGCTGTTTTCTGCTTGTAATATGTTTTTTTCCTCGACAGCGACCCCTCACAGCCTGGAGGAAGTTTACTGTTCTTCCCCAGTCTTCCACACATGTGCTCCTCGTCTACAGAAACAGGTATCCTGCATGCTGCCGCACCTTTGGCTGTTATTGTTCTAGTATGAAAACGCGGTGTATTACGTAATTTTTTCTTATTTCCTTTTTTTCCTACGCACAGAAAGATTACTTTCGCACACTTGCCTTTGTCGGCATAGCAAATAGTGTTAGTATAGATAATCGCATGGGGCCGAGTAAAATTAAGGATCAACATCACTTGTCTCCCGGTTAGCTCAATTGGTTAGAGCGCCGGATTGCGTTGTGCGGGAGGTCGAAGGTTCGAGCCCCGGCCGGACCGATACTCATTGTCTTGAAATAAGTGAGGAGAATTTGCTACCTTTCTTTAATCAAGAAATGGATAGATATCCTAGTCTTCTCGGATAAGGACGAATAAACCTACGCCCCTTCTCCTACCCCTAACCCTGCAGAGTTAGGGGTAGGAGACGTTAGTTTCCCACGCACGAGATTACTGTGTTGTGAATGTCCTCCCCTGGGGTGGGAGGGGTGGGAATTGGCCCTGAAAAGCCCCCATGGGGAGTGGTCAACTAACGTATGTATGTCACGTATGTATGTCACGTATGTATGTCACGTATGTATGTAACGTATGTATGTAAATTGCGCGATGAGGGCAATTTCAGCAACTTCTGTAAACACAAGTGATATTTATCCTTAATTTTGCAAGGACCCATTGCGATTACTTGTTAATGAAATAGAGGGAAAAATACTGAATTTCTGAAGGCGCTCTTCAGTCATCAGTCACAGGAAGCTATTTAATCTTGATGTTGTGGTTCAATTTTATCCTTGGTTTAAATTTTACTTTCCATCGTTTTTAGTCATGGTAATGTTGATAATAGGGTTGAAACAATGGAATATAAAATTTAAACCAAGGATAAAATTGAACCACAATATTGACAAAGAATCAATCACCACAAACGCGCGAATGAGCTGAATAAAATTTTATTTTTGCACAAACATACCAGGACATTGAAAACCAGGCCTACTAACAAACAGTTAACTTAGAAAATATAAAGTTAGTGCTTTTTCAAACAAAGTTAAAGCGTTCAAAACGCTTTCAAATCCGTGAGCAAGTAATTTTGCCCTCTTCACAAGCAAAATTAAGGAAAAAATACCCTCTTCATTGACCAATCAGCATTCAGTAATTTTGTCCTCTATGTTACTAGTTCAGTAACGGTAACTGTTCAGTCACTGATCGCCGATGACGCGGTAATGACGTCAGTAATTAGCAGATGAGGCGCAGCGATGTATGATCTTGGGTTCGATTTGTTTTATGTGAGAAGAAAGCGAAATTCTGTTTATGGTGACGTCACCAATTTGTCTGTTCTCCAAGAGCTCGCAAGTAAGAACCAATCGAAATACGTGTAGGACTCACTGGTTGTTTATTGTATAGTTCAATGTGATCTTTGAAGGACGTTCAAAGTTCATGTTACGCTGGTTGTCTAAATGTGCGTTTAAAATTAATTTACAACGTAACACGTTTTTGAATTTCTCTCTTTCGCCAGTAACGCTACGGAAATTCGTTTTCAAGCAAAGAACCTTGTCGCCATCAGAGGTAAGACTAGTTTTCAAGCGAATTTCTTAAATGTCCTCCATGGATTACAATTGTAACAACAAAAAGGTCGTTGTTGATATCATCTACAAACGACCTGTGATTTTTTTTTGTTTGGGTTAAGCAAATAAGACCTTTTCTTACTTATCTGGTCTATGATTGAGCACGTGAGTTGCTGATGGCATTTCCTTGGTTATTTTCATCGTTTTTTCTCGCCATAAAAAACAACAGCAGTCGTTGATTCCGTTTGAAACTGGTAATGTTGTCTGAAAAAAACTTTGTTTAGACTACCTTTGATGCGACTTTACAGTCACCTACCAGTTTCAGTGTCCATAATGATATTTATACAGCTCTCGAAGTGATTGAGCCTTTTTCTCTTGTTTTTTTATCAGATGCCTCATACAGTGTCGTGGATCCAAGCAAGGGCAGAGGTCTCCCCCCAACCCCAAATTTGAAGGTGTGTTTGTGCCTCTCTTGCTTATATTTTTTGTCCCTGTTAAAGGACTGATAGGGAAAAGATTTGCAACAACATTCACGCAACGACATTAACCACAACAAAGACTACAGCAATTCACCGATCATTCAGCTGAACTTCATTTTTTATTTCCTAACAGGTCTTTCTTCAAATGTACGTAGACGATGTTGCCAAGACCGGGGGAATCACTTCTCGTAATGCTTCAACTACCGATGACGAGGCCCCTCCTTCGCCTATTAACATGGAAACAGACGCACCTGTCATTGAAGCGCAGTTTACGTCACCGCAGCCGGTGCCTGGCACCGCGAATCTTACTGCATCACCCATGATCCCTCGCACCTCGCCCCAGGCCCCTGCTGCCTCGGTCAATGTGCCATCGCCGTTCTCTGCGTCGCCGAATGTTCACAGTCCAGGCAATATCTATGGTGTTGGTTCGCCAGGTGAATTGTTATGAGATGTTTCTGGAAAATAAGCTTATTTACATTAGGCGAAAGGCTGTGCGCAGAGAAAACTCAGGAATATTTTTGTCGTACGTACGAGGTATCAGAATTTGTGGCAGTTAAATGACTAGAAAGAATGTTTGTTTTTTAATTGCTCTCCAGTCTGCTTCGACGGGAAAGAAAAAGGAAAGGAAATTTTACCTCAACTAAAAATTATTATTATTATAATTATTATTATTGCTACTGCTTGGTTGGAGATGATCTGAAAAAGATTTTGATTTCGAAAGATTTTTGATGATGTATTATCCGTGATATATTGATGTCTTAAAAAACGCAGTTGAATGGTGTTTGTTAATGCAAATCTGCATCAAGCACTGTTGATATATGCCTAATTGTAAATAGGTAGCTAATTATTTAAATCAATTTGTAAACTGTGCCCTGTAAACTAAGCTTCTTTTACAACTGCGGTGCCTAAATGCAATGTATCTTGCCTTTCCATCATTCTTTCTACCTTTACAACTTTTTTGTTCATTCATCTTTGAAAGAATGCATCTTCTCTTGTTTTTACTCTTGATTACTCCTCCCTTTTTACTCGTTCTTAACTTTACTTTCACTTTCCTCTTTCCGGTAGAAGTCTCACCATACATGTTTGTGCTTTTGAAAACTTTTTCTGTTTTCGTCTTATAAATCAGTGATTGTCGACATTGCAGTCGACACACAGATTTGACATCGTCTCTGTTCGCATTCTTTATCGTTGTTTTCTTTTGGTTCGTTCGTAAAATTAATCACCATCCATTACATTTTTGTTGACGTTGATGCCTGCACCGCTCAGCGGTTTCTGCTTCCACTAATTCTAACTTCGCCTCGATATCAGCTGGCTGGTAAATTAAAGAGCAAATGCCTTAAATTTAGAAAGATGCAAACGACAATCAGTAAATGAAAGCAAAGACGAGAATTCTTGTTTTTACGAGGTTTACTTTTTTATTGTTAAAAGAATTCGGAAATATTTAGAAGGACGATTCCACCTGAAAAAACGTGTGAAGCTTTGGCCAAAGGTAAAATAAACAAAAAACAAATAGAGAACACTATTTTTTGAAATGAAAAAAGTTGATTGGAATCGGTCAATGCGGAAGGTGCCTCAAGAACTCGGGTTTTGATTCTGTTCGAACGAACTGTCTTCTCTCAAGTGTGGTTATGTCCGTCTGTGGGACGCACAAACATCTCTCTTGTTTCTAAATCACAGCTGCTCAGCTCTCAGCTTTTCTCCAGCCTTCGCCGGCAGCACCTCAAAGCTTAGCCCAGTCTCCTGCCGGCTCTCTCGGTCTTCCAGTGTTATCTCCGGCGACCAGTCACCAGTTTGTCACTCCGTCATTAGGCGGCTCTTCTCCAGCTCTCTCTCACTCCATCCCTGTTACGTCACCAGGGTCGTGGCCCATGTCACCTCAGTTCACTGGTAGCGGCCAGGGTTCCAAGTACAGGTGCGTATGTAAGGTTTCTCGTTAGAATAAACCCTTGAATTAACCCTTTACACTCCAACATCAGTATGCATATTCTCTATACTTCTCCATATTGCTCTCTATACATTTCCTAAGGTGCTGACAAGGAGAATTTGTCTAACAATCAAGAGCTTATATTATTGGTGATCATTTACTCAATTCTCATGACCTCAATATTTGTTTCAGGGGTAAAATTGAAGGGAGAATTAATATATTAGTCAGTCCGAGCGGTTAAAGGGTTCATTCTCACCCTCAGAGAGACAGGTACTTGACGTCGAGAAAGATCCTCAAGTGTCGTGAATCCGCCTGAGACCCTTTTGGAAAGCTTCTCTGATATTACGATCCTACGAGCGAACCTTGACACAATGCCTTAAATTTATTCCTCGATCACTTCATGTTCTCTCCTCGGGTGGTAACATCAACCTGAGGGCATGCGCAAAGGATCGGAATCCTTATAACTTGTTAGACACAGAAAATTGTAACAGTGAAATTTTGCGCACATGGGCTCACGACTTAGAAACGTGCCATTGTTTCTTTTGTATCATACCTCAGCTGCGGGCAACGGCTTTTACAAAACCCGTAGCGACGCTTTCGTTGTAGGCTTGGTAACTAGTAGCTCCCCCGGTAAGCATCTGCGCTTCCTGTATGGAGAAGGGAAGAAAATCGGAGAAGGGAGAGCGGTGAATATCGAGCTCACAAGCCGGGGATCCTTTCTGAATCAGCTTCCGAACAAAACCTGGAACAAACCTGTGTCTCAAGATTCCCATTCAGTCTCAGAATCTGGTAGAGTAGCTATGTGTGAAAGCACCCGTTTGAATATGGTTGGCTTGAGAGTTAAAATTATTTCATTTCCAATCGTCTCTGTCATACCTTGTTTCACCCAGGCCCTCTCCAACTCCTCAACCAATGCCGTCTGGGACTGGACTAAAGCAACCAACCACTCCGCCCCGACCGCTCACTGCGAGAACGTGGGCTGCCACTGTTCCAACAATACTGTCTCATAAAGCGTTGATCAAGTTGTGCACCCCAGTCCCCGTGCCTTGCTCGGTCAGACACGGCCCACCCGCTATGGTGTCCCCGCTGGAGCGGTTCCTATGCTGCATGCAGTTAAAACGCTATTTAACGCGGATCATCCAAGATGAATTGGCGAGTAAAGTTAGTAATTAATAAGTTATAACCATAGAGTTCATATTGATGGCCTCGATTTGGAAATTTAATGTAATTTTACAATACTTTTAAGCACGGAGATGTGCATTTTTTCTTCTCATTGTTTGAGTCATGCATTCTGTCTGTCAGTCAGTGAGTCAAGAAAGTTTTAAAGTTTTTCAGCGAACCAGTCAGTTTAAGAGGTCAGTCAGTTAGTAACTTAACCACTAAGTAAGGCAGTTAGCTAGTCACTTCCTTCGAACTTAAAGACAACCTGGATGCAATTGCTGATTTGGAGGACGACTTGTTTAAGATAGGAGAATGGTGTTCCAACAACCAATTGTTACTTAACCCTGGCAAAACCAAGCTGATGATATTTGGCAGCAGGCAGATGCGTGCAAAATTGCAATTTCGCTCCCTTTCCTTTATGGGTGAGGACCTCGTTCCCGCAGACACCGCCAGAGACCTTGGTGTGATTTTGGATTCTAATTTAACTTACGATGAACACATATTTAAGACCGCTTCCTCGTGCATGTCCCGCCTCGGCCAAATAAACCGTGTCAAGCATGTTTTCGACAAACGTACACTTTTGAGGATTATTAATTCCTTAGTTTTCAGCAGGTAATTTTATTGTTCCAATGTTTGGTCAAATACCTCAAAATGTAATGTTAACAAGTTACAAGCGGTGCAGAACTTCGCATGCCGCATTGTTAGCGGTGCGCGTTAATTTGACCACGTTACACCAATTCGCAAGGAACTAAATTGGCTTTCAGTTCAAAGCCAGCTTTACTACCGGAACGCTACTATGGCCTTTAGATGCATGATTGGTCAGGCTCCAAATTATCTCTCATCAAAATTCATAAAGCGAGCCGAGGTTAGTCGACGTAGCACCAGAAATTCGCAGCTTTTGCAAATTCCATTCTTTAGAACAGCTAGCGGCCAGAGAACATTTTTCTATAGAACTGTAAACTTATGGAACTCTTTGGATAATTCCTCTAAACTGTGCAACTCCGTTAATGTTTTTAAAAAACGTTTAAGGACCAAATTACTCAAAGAGTTGTAATTTTATTTGTATATTTGTATACTTATATTTTTCTTTTAGAACATTCAGATTTTAAAACATCTTTAATTGTAAATAGGATTTTTTAATTGTAATAGGATTATTTTTATAACATTGTCTTTGAAAAGCCCCCTTGGGGAAAGTCAATAAAGTATGTATGTATGTATGTATGTATGTATGTATGTATGTATGTATGTATGTATGTATGTATGTATGTATGTATGTATGTATGTCGTTAATTAAGGCAGTAAGTCTTTCAGCCAGTCAGTTAATACTTTGACCACCTATTAAGGTAGTTACCTCGTCAGTCAGCTAGTCAGTCCGTTCGTTTTTCTGTCAGTCAGTTTTTTGTTCGTCGTTTTGTCCTTAAGTCAGTCAATCGATCATTCAGGCACTTTTGTTTGTCAGTCCGTCACAAAGTTTTTCTATCAGTCAATTTGTCTGTTAGTCAGTCACTCAGCTAGTCCCTAAGTCAGTCCGTCGATAAAGACGCTTTCGGTTAGCTTTTAAAATTATACGCTCTCATGGCTGTCACTACTTAAATTAGCTTTAAATGTTTCCTATAATTATTTTTCCACAGTTATCTCTACTAAGAAATGAACTTACAAACGGACTGGCGTTCAAAACAAACCAGCCAACTACAAATCTCCAGTACTTTCTCAGTATCGATCCTTCCTACACTGCGCTGCGACTAAATGTCAAGCCTCCTCCTGGTCAAGGTACGAACCTAAGTCCATTGGACGCGTTCTTGTACTTGTCACGAGTGAAGCAGAACGTCACTGCCGTAGAGCCATGTTCCATTGAGTGTTGTGAAAGCAACCCCTTCCCACCTCTCCCCCCTTAGAAAAAAATTAACTCGAAAAAACAGTGTATATATATATCTAACAAGGGTTTTAAGAACTCATTAAATAGCAGCCTCAAGTGCAGAAAATGTGTATGACCCAGTCCGATCGGTATATCTGTATTTCTTTTGGTTACTTTAGCCTCTTCTATTTTTTTTTTTTTCTTTTTTTATGACCCTTTAGGAAAAAAATCTATGTTGTCCCAACTTCTTACGATACTCATTTGAAATTGGCTCTCCTAACATTCCCCGTGAATACGAGCCCACTGCACCTGAGCCACCACCCCTTCCCTCAAGCTGTACTGTTCACTTTATTCACGGGTATATTTTGCGTAGCTTTTATTTGAGTTTGAAATAAGATGGTCTCTTCGTCTCTGCGTTAGAATATTGATGTCTGTTTTCGACCTTAAAACTTTTCTTCCTTACAGAATCTTCTTGGAAAGATGAACTAAGTACTCTGGAGAGATTCTTTGAAACAAGGGTGTGTTGTCAATATTAGCGTGAACGCTTTGTATAGCTCTCCTCTGCGTTTGAGATTTCGGTTTTTTTTTTAAACCCTTTACTCCCAAGATGTGATTGTTAATTATCCGCTCCGGCTGCTACATAACAGATGCGCGAAGTAGGTGTTAGATCAAGATGACAGCTTCAGCCTGACGAGTTTGAGTATTCTCATTACCTGTTTGCTGGATCATGTATGAATGTTGAGGGAAGAAGTTCCATTTCTTAATCACTTCTGAGATTTAAAGGGTTAACCGCATAGCGTGGATTTCATTTGAATTTGTTTGTATTGTGTGATGGTTGCTTTTCAGTGGCTTATTTTTGTGCACCTTTTTTTCAATTTTATTTTCTTGTTTTCGATTTTTGTTTAGTGTAGGATGTCCCTCGCTGTTGTTTTTTTTTTTTTTTTTTTTTTTTTCAAAGTGTCCATGTGAACTTAAAAGTAAATTTGCGTTTCTTGTTTTAACCTCAGGTGGCCTGCCCTCCTTATAAGACCAGCGCTTTAACAGCTTTCGCTCGACTTCTGTGCGCTCCAGCCAACATACTCCGAGACTGCATCAAGATTATGAAGTTAGAGTTGGTGAGGGTTTCGTCTGTAGAATCTCTTCCACGCTATTTAGGCCTAAAATCTCACTATACTCACTGCCACTGAAATTTAAATCCAATAGCATTCGAACGTTTCGTTTCTTGAGGATGAACTTTATGTACAGGACGTACTCAAATGATCTTGTAAAGCTTAGCTAAGTATTTATTAGAAAGTTACAGCCCCGCTCCTGTTGGGAGCTCTCAACAATGTGGTTGTATGATTGTGCTTGTGTTTCTGAAATTGAAAATAATGAACTGTTGTGTGTGGTCTTTTTTCCACAGAATCATGATCCAAACGTATTGAAATGGCGCGTAGAATGGTGCCTCAGTATACCCCCCAACGGGCCTGAGATTGCGCCTCCCGGAACCCCAGCAGTGGTCCTGAAAGGGAAAATGTTGTTCTTTGTAAGTTGATTAAAATTGGTGTGCGTTGAAAAGTTTTAAAAGATATTACTGTCACACAACTAGAGTGGATGTAACAACGCAATCAGCCGTCAACAAATCTTCAGTTAGTTTCGAACGATGGAAAGCAAATACCAATGTATTATTATTTTTATTCACTTTTTATTTTTTTCAATACCCCTTGGTTTTTGTCTTTTCCAGCAAATGATCATCCAAGGTTGTAGTTATTGTAAAGGAAACTCTCTCTGAAGCTAAAAGTGGCTCAAACTATCGCTACATTATTTTTTTCACTTACCCGTTCCGTTTCATAGATCCAACTCAGCAAGCCTATACCATCATCCCCCACGGGCGAGGAGCAAACAGTTGTAGTTCCCATTCTCCACGACATACAGAACAACACCACCCAGCAGGCTGATGCGCCTCGCCAAGCTTCTTCCGCCGGCTCGGCCATGAATTCGAGTCATGCGGCCATTGTAAATTCAACCTTGAGGCGGTGGAACGAAATAACACCAAGAACAGGTGAGATGAATAAAGTACAAATATTAGGTTCACGGAGTCAGAAGAGGTCGTAGAATAGAGAGATACTCTTTAATGCGCCTTGGTTTATAGGGGACAACTTGTCTTAGTTGATTTCCTGTGTAAAGTCGTAAGCAAAATAGACTTACAAAGCATTTTTCTTCTTTTTTTTTTTTTTTTTTGTTTTTTACAAATTTACTACGACGAAAACCTCTTTATTATATTTAATTTTGTCCTTCCCTGGTCCGTTAAGTTTCGGGGTTTCTGTATCCTGTACCATGGCGCTTGCAGACATTCTTACAATTCACACGTTCACGATATGACAAATTTGGAAGTTCCTCAATTGCCATAAGAAATTAGCCAAGCTAACCTGAATGAATGGTGAGAGAAAATCACCCCAAAAATCTCTCGGTTTTTTCTTGATTCACCCTTAAATCCCTAGGAGTGACCAACTTCTAAATTCTCCTTACAATATTACCCCTGAATGAAACATAAAGATGATGAGAATAAGAGAATTGATCACCATCTAAAGAAGCTCTTGATTGTTGGACAAATTCTCCTTGTCAGCACCTTACGAAATATATAGAGAACAGTATGGAGAATATGCATACTGATGTTACGATGTAAAAGGTTGAACACGCAATTTCCTTCTTTGGGAAAATTTCAGCTTTGATGAATTCCTTTTTAACTGTTTTACAGGTGAATGTACCATATTTCCAGCGGTGTTGGAACTCGCTCGGAACCTCGATATTCCTCTGTAGACAGCTATTATTTATTGGACGATTAAACGCTGTACAATTTTTCACCCGTTAAAGAATGACAAAGTCAAAAACTTTACCATGGTATCTTGAAAAATATATGGAAGTTCTTTGTAGCAGTATGAAACTCTGTACTTTTGTGGACTGTATGTGTCTGTATTCCTTGAGCGATTAAATTACTCTTTTAGCGAAACTATACAATTTTTTGAGAAATTTGGAGCGTAGCACTGCACAGTTGTAAAGCCATAACAAAGAAGCGGCTGATAAAGTTGGACCAGATCGATCTTGAGTGGCTGAAGGTTTTTTGGACTGCAAAATTGGACATATGGCTCTTAATCATTTCCGACATTGGACGTGCGGCCGTTCTATATCTCCGTTCACTATAATCCTCAGATGTAGCAAGGGAGGGGAGGAGAGGAGACGGGAGGGGAGGGGAGGAGACGGGAGAGGAGGGGAGGGAAGGGCGCGATCCCTTCCTCAAGCAATCTTCCCACATAGCAATTCTCTTTTACGTTTTACATACACAAAACATGAAGGCGCTTTAAATACAATCCAATGGATTTTATTTATGACCAGTTGACAACTTCTGACACGGCAGTATAGACTAAGAAACAGTGTACGGGCCTTATTTTCATCTCCGATCTCTTGGCAGAAAAGTGGTCTCCTTTCCAGAGATACCAATTCATACCATCAGCATGGGATGAGTGTGGCCCTGGTTGGTACAAGCCATTCAGGTTTGCATAGCAACAGGTTTTGTACCACCAGCCTCCTTTAAAGGTTAGAGCGCGTTGACGTTTGTCCGAATCATTGTCCTGGTCTTTAGTTGAGAAAGGGGCGCCACGATGGTAAGAAATGGATCTGATAGTAGGGCGTTTGATTGACGGTCACAAGCTAAAAAAATACTCCTTCCCTCTCATTCATATATGGCAGTACTGTTATGAGCACTTCGCTTTATGTATTTGTTGTTTCTCTTACGTGATTTTTTTTTTATTTATTTTATACTTCGGGCTAGTCGAGATCTCACTGTGGTTCGGGTGCCTGTTCTGTTCAATTTATCTTTCATGGGTCATCCAACTATGATTTACTCACCAGAGCAAGTTCCAAGGCTCAGTTGATACCTGGCTTTCTCACTTGCTACAGCAAACATGTCGTAGTCAGCGTCGACTGTTTTCCCCTTAGTGTCTTAGTGTCTTAGTGTCTTAGTGTCTTCCAGCTCTATTCGAATTCTGTTCCTACCTGCCTCGGTAAACTGATTCATCTTGTCCAACCCAAGCCAGAACTCGCTATTCATGTCACCGAGGCCACGCTTGTAGTCGGCCCAGTCGCGATAAAAACCTACTGAGCTGTCCAATCTCTTCTGAATCACTGTCCACCCTCCACCAGCTGTTTTCTGGTCACAATAAACGTCGAAAGTACCGTGGCTGCTACCCGGGTATATAGTGTACACTCCACTGATTCTCTCACCAGACTTGAAAAGGTCAGCGCAGTTTCGGGCCTTGACTACAAGGAAATAAACATTGAATCAACTTTACATTTGAAAGATTTATTAAAGTAGACGGAGGCTGCGGAAAAACAAGATATTTAGGACTAAATCGATCGGACATCGTGATGAGAAAAGAATCGATCGAAAGATTTTGAATCCCTTTTTTTCTTTTTTTCCAATACAAGAAGGTGTTTACAAGACGCGAACAAAGCTGATGACAGGTTGGTCCTTCTAAATGTTTCCTTAATATTTTCGGGCATAAAACTTCGGTGCGTATTACCTGTTTTGCTTTCTTTTTCTGTGTTTATTTCACGCACAAGGTCTTGTACGTTAGAAAGCTGCGCTTGCATTCTTTGAAGAAAGGTCTTCATCTCCTTGTTAATTAGTCCTTGCGTAATAGTTTCCATATATCACTGTGCTGCATTTGTTTTCTTTTAGGGTTCCTTTCGTCGCTTGACCGCGGTTACCTTGTGCCGATGTGTTGCAACTTGCCGCAGGCACCGTGAAAAACAAAAAACTCAAGCAAAGTGTTTTAGCAACAGAAGTCACCATTTTGATTTAACTGCGCTTGAATTATGTTTTTAGATGTTTTAATTTATAGCTGATAAACACCAAGTGGATTAGAATAGTGACTTGGAGCAGGATGATTTTTCTTGTTTTGTTTTTGTGTTTTTGTTTTTATTATTGTTTGAGCTGTGACCACAGTATCAATTCTCTTCTTTGCAGCCTCGCAGGTCGAAGAACCTTTCGTTGTCAGTATGTTGCGACCCATGATTGTATTTTTCAGACGCAACAGACACAAGTCACCCAAACGGACTTACAAAATTGTCACGTTCTCAGATGTGACTACTTTTAAAGGTGTTGCACGCCTTTTACGATAAAATAATGAAAATAGGTATAAAATAATGCATAAATAAACTCTTAGATGGTACCCATACAAACTAACCCAATCGCTCTATAGCGGTGAATTCTGTTAAATCATATCATCATTCCTACATTCGCTATAGAACGCTGGGGTTTGGTTCGTATGTTCCGGGAATTCAAAAAGTGACCAATCTCACGTTCTCAAGAAATGTGACAGCAAATTTAACTGCCTTGTTTATGAAATACTTTATATTAGGAAGCTAAAACCATCTCGCTTCATGTGCAAAGTGCCTCTATTAATGCAAAACTTTTCATTTAAGTAATAATACGTACTCCTTTTATTCATATTTGGACTTGATAATGACGTTATGCTAACGTCGAAACATCGTCCTTATTAAAATGTTTTTTAACTATAGCTTTTTATTGCTGAATTTCCTGGTTAAAAGTTACAATAAGTCGCTGGCTTCAAAATGTTACTAAAAAAGAACAATCAACTGAGGCTGGTAAAACTGACCGAATTGGGACAAAAGATCTCAGGGGGGGGAGGGCGCGATAGATGCCAGGGGAGAGGAAGGGAGGGCGCGATAGATGCCAGGGGAGGGGAAGGAAGGGCGCGATAGATGCCAGATAATTACATCGTTTCTCACTGAAACAATCTCCTCTCATCTCGTTATTCTTTCTCTTTACACGTACGCAGGAATTAAATTTCAACCAAGCAGCTTTAATTGAGTGTATTTTATTCATAATCAGATGAAATCTCCTGATATGGCCGCAAACTTAAAAATCTGCGGGCCTTATTTTCATCTCCGATCTCCTGGCAGAATAGTAGTCTCCTTTCCAGTCATGCCAATTCATACCATCAGCATGGGATGAGTGTGGCCCTGGTTGGTACAAGCCATTCAGGTTTGCATGGCGACAGAAGCTGTACCAAAAGCCTCCCTTAAACGTTACGGCACAGTGGCGTTTGTCAGGATCATTGTCCTGGTCTTTAGTTGAGAAAAAAGCGCCACGCTGAAAGGAAAAAGAATCACCAGCCGTACCTGCGGAGAGATGGATATGTAAGAAAGCTCTTCTTGCCGGACCTTCATATTCTTTGCTACAAACGCGCTTGTGTAACTTGAAATGCAAATAAGTATTATCTATAATCCAAAAAAAGCGCCGTTTTTTTATTTCAAAGGCATCCGTCGGTTTTAGCATAACAGGATGAGCTAACGGTTTGACCCATGATTATTAAATCCTCATCCTCCCTTGTAAAGAGAAACAGGCGAGAGTATCTGTACTAAAATTTAGCTGCACTTTATATACATTCTCTCGCGCGATTTACTGTTGCTGGCGAGTTACTGTTACTGTTATTGTGTTATTCGTCTAACTTTGATCTACTCACCAGAGTAAGTTCCAAGGCTCAGTTGGTACTTGGCTCTCTCACTTGCCACAGCAAACATGTCGTAGTCGGCGTACGCCGTTTTTCCCTTAATGTCTTCCAGCTCTATTCGAATTACGTTCCTACCCACCTTAGTTAACTGATGCATCTTGTCTAATCCGAGCCAGAACTCGCCATTCAGGTTACCGAAGCCACGCTTGTAGTCGGCCCAGCCACGATAAAAATCTACTGAGCCATCCAATCTTTTCTGAATCACTGTCCATCCTCCACCGGCTGTTTTCTGATCACAATAAACGTCGAAAGGAGCGTAGCTGCTATCCGTGTTTATAGTGTACACTCCACTGATTCTCTCACCAGACTTGAAAAGGTCAGCGCAGTTTCGGACCTTGACTACAAGGAAATAAACATCGAATCAATTTCACATTTGAAAGATCATATTAAAATGGACAATTGCTGCAGGGATCAAAGTTTTCAAGATTGAATAATTCGGACTCCACGCCGAAAAGCAGACGAGTTTCTGTGTAACTTGAAACACGATCATTTACCATCTGAAATCCGTTTTTATTTTAATGGGTTTCCGTCGGTTCTTCAATCAATCAATCAAACTTTGTTTAAAGAGACTGACATATAATAGTTAAAAAAAAAATAATGAACTTGGGGCCCTCTATAAAACATTGTTACAATTAAAATATATATATAGCTCACTAGACTTTCCTAGTTTGAGCACTCTGGCATGGTTTAGACGATACCACAAGTGTGGGATTGTTTGGGGTAAGCATATCGGTTCTCCCCCATCCTTGCATCAGCACTGCACTGATGAGGCCCAGAAGGCCAAAACGGTACTGTCTGCGGTTATATATATATATATATAAATATATATAAGTTAAAAGGCCTCGAGCCAACAGTGACGCCGCGCCAGAAGGATTCAAAAGGATTCACAGTCCAAACCTCGATAAATGGTAGGACTGAGTAGTGTGGCACACGAGGACGGACAACTTCGAGCGAAGGAAGACATATACTCAATGAAAAGTCTAAAAAGTTTAATAAAAAACGTTTCGGTCCGAGACCTTCATCAGTTGTAATACAATGACCTAAAAATTCCTTAAATAGATTTATATAGGGCGTGATGACACATATAAACAAACACAGTTACTGTGATGACACATATAAACAAACACAGTAATTACTACGCGAAAAACTATCACAATAATATATATATATATATATATATATATCAATTGATAACCTAATTAAGAATTTGATTAAAACCTAATTAAAAATCACAGTTACTGTGTTTTTTTATATGTGTCATCACGCCCTATATATATCTATTTAAGGAAGTTTTAAGTCATTGTATTACAACTGATGAAGGTCTCGGACCGAAACGCTTTTTATTAAACTTTTTAGACTTTTTAATGAGTATATGTCTTCCTTCGCTTGAAGTTGTCCGTCCTCGTGTGCCACACTACTTCTCCTATATATATATAGGAAAAATATTGTAGTACACGAGGACGGACAACTTCGAGCTAAGAAAGACATATACTCAAATAAAAAGTCTAAGAAAGTTTAATAAAATGCGTTTCGGTCCGAGACCTTCATCAGTTGTAATACAATGACTTACAAATTCCTTAAATAGATTTATATAGGGCGTGATGACACATATAAACAAACACAGTAATTACTACGCGAAAAACTATCACAATAATATATATATATATAGATATATATCAATTGATAACCTAATTAAGAATTTGATTAAAACCTAATTAAAAATCACGATGTACAACAAGTCAAGATCTAAAAGTTGAAGATAAAACATATTGCTCATATCATGCAATCTAAGAATAAATTATCTACAAAAAGGACTAAATAATCTTATCCCTAAGCTTACTTAATTTAAAATGTTTATTCAAAGCATTCTTTAAAGTATTTGCAGATTGAGAAGTGGCTAGCTTAAAGGGAAAGTTATTCCATCTTGAGATTATTGCAGAAAACGTGAGGCCTCACTCTTTCTCTCCAATGTATCTCCTAGGTAAAATGGTTAAATCAGCACCTCGATTATTTCTTCTGCTGTGCTGGCTGCTGTTTAGTTCTAACAGTTCGTTTATTTAGGCAGGGCAAGTAACCATAATCCTCTTGTAGGCCATTAAGCATCTTTCGATGTCAGGCGGGGACTCGATGTTATATGGCAGGTTGAGCTACTCGCTCGACCCAAGATAGTCAAATCGGTCACCCTTCGGTTTTTAGGAAAATCTCACACAAAGCTGACGACAGGTTGGTTTCACTAAATGTTTTCTAAGTTCTGTAAAACTTTACTCTGTTTTACCTGTTTTGTTTCCTCTGTCTGTCTTCATTTCACGCAGAAGGTCTTGTACCTCAGAAAGCTGCGCTTGAATTCCTTCAAGAATGGTCATCGTCTCCTCGTTAGTCCCTGCGTAATAGTTTCCATTGACCACCGTGCTGCACTTGTTTTCATGTGAGTTTCCTTTCGTCGCTCGACTGTTACTTTGTGCCAATGTTTTGCGGCTTGCCACAGACACCGTGAAAAACAAGGAACCCAAGAAAAACGCTGTAACGACAGAAGCAGCCATTTCGGTTTAACTGCTCGCGGAATGTGCTTTTTGACATTACAATACATCGCTGGTATGCACCAATTGGATTAGACTCGTGACTAGGAGCAGGATTACCTTTCTTCTTTCCTTACCGGACAGTTGTGACCTCAACATCATTGCTATTCTTAGCTAATCAAAGAACCTTTTTTTGTCAGTATGTTTCGATACCTGACTATGTTTTGCACGTAAAACTCCCGTGAGGACTTGCAAAACGGTCGCGTTCTCAGATTCAACTGCTTTAAAAATGTCACCTTTTGCGATTTATCAGTGGAAATAGGTATGATAAAGAGAACTTTATTTAACGTTAACAATCAATTTGACGATCATTTCCTTTAATCTCGTCACCTAATCGTATGATTCAGGGGGGGTGGTATTGTAGGGAGAAATGAAATGCAAGTCATTGATGGAGGTTAATTGTTAATTCGTTTAAGAGAGTCAACTGTTTCTATTTAGAGATCATTTCCGTGTGCAAATTTGCAAGTTTGATCGTAATAAGCCCACACAACGTGTTACAAATCACATAAACATTAGTACTCTTACATCTACTAAGGTCTGGATGAAGATTTCTCTTTTTTTTTTCTTTTTATCTAGATGTGTTATGGCCTCTCACGCCAGGTGAGCACAATCTCTTTTGTGAATGTAGCAAAAGATAAAGACAGAGCCATTACATCCCGTTTCTCATGCGAATTTTTAATGAAATCTACGCCGGAGCTGCATATCCTTCCCAAATCCCAAATGTACGAGTTACGAGTCCGTCCCATGTCTCAAAGTTGAGGTTTCTCGCTCTTTTAGAAAAAGAGGAAAATCTGAACTTTTAGGTCTTTTTTACGGAAAAAAAAAACTATAGACGCCGTCACAAATCTCGAGTGGCTGAAGTTATTTCGGACTGCAAAATTGGACATATGGCTCTTAATCATTTCCGACATTGGACGTGCGGCCGATCTATATCTCCGTTCACTATAATCCTCAGATGTAGCAAGGGAGGGGAGAGCGCGATCCGTTCCTCAAGCAATCTCCCCACATAGCAATTCTCTTTTACGTTTTACATACACAAAACATGAAGGCGCTTTAAATACAATCCAATGGATTTTATTTATGATCAGTTGACAACTTCTGACACGGCAGTATAGACTAAGAAACAGTCTACGGGCCTTATTTTCATCTCCGATCTCTTGGCAGAATAGTGGTCTCCTTTCCAGAGATACCAATTCATACCATCAGCATGGGATGAGTGTGGCCCTGGTTGGTACAAGCCATTCAGGTTTGTATAGCAACAGGTTTTGTACCACCAGCCTCCTTTAAAGGTTAGAGCGCATTGACGTTTGTCCGAATCATTGTCCTGGTCTTAAGTTGAGAAAGGGGCGCCACGATGATAAGAAAAAGAATCACCAGCCGTCCCTGTGGAGAAATGGATATCATAGGAGGGCGTTTGATTGACGGTCACAAGCTAAAAAAATACTCCTTCCCTCTCATTCATATATGGTAGTACTGTTATGAGCACTTCGTTTTATGTATTTGTTGTTTCTCTTACCTGATTTTTTTTTATTTATTTTATACTTCGGGCTAGTCGAGATCTCACTGTGGTTCGGGTGCCTGTTCTGTTCAATTTATCTTTCATGGGTCATCCAACTATGATTTACACACCAGAGTAAGTTCCAAGGCTCAGTTGATACCTGGCTTTCTCACTTGCTACAGCAAACATGTCGTAGTCGGCGTCGACTGTTTTCCCCTTAGTGTCTTAGTGTCTTAGTGTCTTAGTGTCTTAGTGTCTTAGTGTCTTAGTGTCTTAGTGTCTTAGTGTCTTCCAGCTCTATTCGAATTACGATCCTACCTGCCTCAGTCAACTGATTCATCTTGTCCGACCCAAGCCAGAACTCGCCATTCATGTCACCGAGGCCACGCTTGTAGTCGGCCCAGTCGCGATAAAAACCTACTGAGCTGTCCAATCTCTTCTGAATCACTGTCCACCCTCCACCAGCTGTTTTCTGGTCACAATACACGTCGAAAGGAGCGTAGTTGCTACCCGGGTATATGGTGTACACTCCACTGATTCTCTCACCAGACTTGAAAAGGTCAGCGCAGTTGTGGGTCTTGACTACAAGGAAATAAACATTCAATGTTTATTTTGATTCGGAATCAACTTTACATTTGAAAGATTTATTAAAGTAGACGGAGGCTGCTGAAAAACAAGATGTTTGAGACGGAATCGATCGGACATCGTGATGAGAAAAGAATCAATCGAAAGATTTTGAATCCCCTTTTTCTCTTTTTTTTCAATACAAGGTGTTCATTATGACAAGACGCGAGCAAAGCTGACGACAGGTTGGTCCTTCTAAATGTTTCCTTAATATTTTAGGGCATAAAACTTCGGTGCGTATTATCCATTTTTTCTTTTTCTGTGTTCATTTCACGCAGAAGGTCTTGTACGTCAGAAAGCTGCGCTTGCATTCTTTGAAGAAAGGTCTTAATCTCCTTGTTAATTAGTCCCTGCTTACTAGTTTTCATATATCACTGTGCTGCATTTGTTTTCTTTAAGGGTTCCTTTCGTCGCTTGACCGCGGTTACAATGTGTTGCAACTTGCCACACGCACCGTGAAAAACAAAAAAACTCGAGCAAAGTGTTTTAGCAACAGAAGTCACCATTGCGATTTAACTGCGCTTGAATTATGTTTTTAGATGTTTTAATTTACAGCTAATTAACACCAAGTGGATTAGAATAGTGACTTGGAGCAGGATGGTTTTTCTTGTTTTGTTTTTGTTTTTTTGTTTTATTGTCTTGTTTTTGTTCTATTGTTTTAGCTGTGACCACACTATCAGTTCTCTTCTTTACTGCCTCGCGGGTCGAAGAACCTTTTGTTGTCAGTATGTTGCGACACATGATTGTATTTTTCAGACGCAACAGACACAAGTCACCCAAACGGACTTACAAAATTGTCACGTTCTCAGATTTGACTGCTTTTAAACGTGTTGCACGCCTTTTACGATAAAATAATGAAAATAGGTATAAAATAATGCCTAAATAAACTCTCAGATGGTACCCGGCCATCTTTAATAACCCCATCGCTCTGCAGCGACGAATACTGTTAAATCATATCTTCATTCCTATGTTCGCTACAGAGCGATGGGGTTAGGTTCTATGTTCCGGGGATTCGAAAGTGACAAATTTCATGTCCTCAAGAAATGTGACAGCAAATTCAACTGCCTTGTTTATGAAATACTTTTTATTAGGGAGCTAAAACCATCTATTAATGTGCAAAGTGACTCTATTAATGCAAAAAGTTTTATTTAAGGAACGCTATTTGAGTCTTTCTTTTTCCTTTTTCCAACCATGTATTTGTATATATGATACGCACTCCTTTTATTCATATTTTGAGTTGAAAACGACGTTATACGTTATGCATGGCGACAGAAGCTGTACCAAAAGCTTCCCTTAAACCTTACGGCACAGTGGCGTTTGTCAGGATCATTGTCCTGGCCTTTAGTTGAGAAGGGAGCCCCACGCTGAAAGGAAAAAGAATCACCAGCCGTACCTGCGGACAAATTGATATGTAAGTAAGCTCTTCTTGTCGGACCTTCATATACTTTGCTACAAACGCGCTTATTGTAATAACTGGTGTGAAACTTGAAATGCAAATATATACTATCTGTAATCCAATAAAAGCGCCGTTCTTTATTTCAAAGGCATCCGTCGGTTTTAGCATAACAGGATGAGCTACTGGTTTGACCCAAGATTATTATCATCCTCCAGTGTAAAGAGAAACCACAGGCGAGAGTATCTGTACTAAAATTTAGCTGCACTTTATATACATTTTCTCGCGCGATTTACTGTTGCTGGCGAGTTACTGTTACTGTTATTGTGTTATTCGTCTAACTTTGATCTACTCACCAGAGTAAGTTCCAAGGCTCAGTTGGTACTTGGCTCTCTCACTTGCCACAGCAAACATGTCGTAGTCGGCGTACGCCGTTTTTCCCTTAATGTCTTCCAGCTCTATTCGAATTACGTTCTTACCCACCTTAGTTAACTAATGCATCTTGTCTAACCCGAGCCAGAACTCGCCATTCAGGTTACCGAAGCCGCACTTGTAGTCAGCCCATCCGCGATAAAAATCTACTGAGCCATCCAATCTTTTCTGAATCACTGTCCATCCTCCACCACGCTGTTTTCTGAGCTGGTCACAATAAACGTCGAAAGTACCGTGGCTGCTACCCGGGTATATAGTGTACACTCCACTGATTCTCTCACCAGACTTGAAAAAGTCAGCGCAGTTTCGGGTCTTGACTACAAGGAAATAAACATTGAGCTGAAAGACAAGATATTTAGGACTGAATCGATCGGTCGTATGATGAGAAAAGAATAAATCGAAAGATTTCGAAATTTTTCGGTTTTTTTTTTTTTTTTTCAGTACAAGGTGTTCATTATAAGAAGACGCAAACATAGCTGACGACAGGTTGGTCTTTCTAAATGTTTTCGTAATGTTTTCGGGAATAAAACTTTGGTGCGTTTTACCTGTTTTGTTTACTTTCTCTGTCTTCATTTCACGCAAAAGGTCTTGTACGTCAGAAGGTGCGCTTGAATTCTTTGAAGAATGGTCGTCATCTCCATGTTAGTCCCTGCGTAATAGTTTTGTGTCTGTTGCGTCTGAAAAATACAATCATGTGTCGCAACATACTGACAACAAAAGGTCCTCTGACCCGCGAGGCTGTAAAGAGAATTAATACTGTGGTCACAGCTAAAACAATAAACCAAAAACAAGAAAAACCATCTTGCTCCAGAATTGATATTGTGGTCACAACTAAAACAAAAAAAGAAACAAACAAACAAAAACAAACAATTTTTAAAAATCGAGTTTCCAGATGGGATTTGAACCCACGACCCTCCGTGATCTAGTCGGATGCTCTAACCACTGAGCTACAGGAGACTCTATGGTGAGCAAGGGTCAATTAACAAAAACAAAAACAAGAAAAACCATCCTGCTCCAAGTCACTATTCTAATCTACTTGGTGCTTATCAGCTATAAATTAAAACATCAAAAACCCTAATTCACGCACCGTTAAACCGAAATGGTGACTTCTGTTGTTAAAACATTTTGCAAGAGTTTCTTGATTTTCAGTGTCTGTAGCAAGTCGCAATACATCGGCACAAGGTAACCGCGGTCAAGCGACGAAAGGAACTTACAAAGACTTACAAAATTGTCACGTTCTTAGTTTGACTGCTTTTACAGATGTTGCACGCCTTTTACGATAAAATAACGAAAATAGGTATAAAATAATGCATAAATAAACTCTCAGATGGTACCCATATAAACTAACCCCATCGCTCTACAGTGGTGAATACTCTTAAATCATCATCATTCCTATGTTCGCTATAGAGCGCTGGGGTTAGGTTATATGTTCCAGGGATTCTAAAGTGACCAATTTCATGTTCTCAAGAAATGTGACAGCAAATTTAACTGCCTTGTTTATGAAATACTTTATATTAGGAAGCTAAAACCATCTCGCTTCATGTGCAAAGTGCCTCTATTAATGCAAAACTTTTCACTTAAGTAATAATAATGTGAACCTTCTTAACGCCCTGAATGTTCCGGATTTTTAGAGCTTGTCCCCGTCTGAAATCGCTAACGGTATCAATGAGGCCTTATTAGAACCGTTGCGTCAATTCCAACCATTAGATCGAGAGTCAGGCGTCTACCCGTTACCATTAGAAGACAACACGGAGTTTGTGGAAGTCACTCCAGAGCGTGTCTATCAAAATTTGTCGCATCTGAATAAACACAAGGCCCTAGGCCCCGTCGGCCTGTCCAACTGGTGCTTAAAGGAATATGCGGAGCTGCTATATCAACCTGACATACTTAACTCATCATACAAAGAGCAGAAATTACAATCAGTTTGGAAGCATGCGGATGTCACTCCACTACCTAAAGTAAAACAAGTCGCAGATCCCAAAAAAGAACTTAGACCGATCTCGCTAACCGCATCGCTTTCCAAGGTCGCTGAGGACTTCGTAATATCAAATTACATAAGACCAGCCTTAGAAAAGATAGCTGACTTAAATCAGTTTGGCACTGTATCAGGCTCGTCTACTGCCCTCGCTCTGTTAAGTATGATCCATGAGTGGCTCCAAGCAACAGACAGAAATAGTGCATCTGTGCGTGTTTTTCTTTTAGATTACCGCAAGGCTTTTGATTTCATTGATCACGGAACTTTGGCGGCTAAACTTAGGGTGGTTGGAGTCCCCAACAGTATCGTCAATTGGATCCTGGACTTCTTGTCAGATCGGACCCAGAGGGTTAAACTCAGCCGCGACTGTATGCTGTATGTCTGAATGGGGTGCGGTACCAGCGGGTGTCCCCCAAGGGACCAAATTGGGGCCCCAGCTTTTTTTGCTTATGATCAACGACCTCTTAACCCCCAGTGCGTCCTTTGGGATGTGGAAGTACGTGGATGATACCAACCTGTCAGAAAAAGTGCCGAAGGGGCAACAAAGTAGAGCACAAGAAGCAGTGGACCACGTTTCCAACTGGTCAGCGGACAACTTATTCCAGCTAAACCTTGAGAAGACTAAAGAGCTTACTATCAGTTTCTGTCGTTCCCCGGAACTTTTCGACCCAGTTATAGTTGATGGACTCAGATCCAAGCAACTACTTCTAGCAAGCTTCTTGGCCTTACCATCAACAACACACTTATATGGAACGATCATGTAGATAGTTTAGTTAAGAAAGCAGCTAAGAAAATTCATTTCCTTGTGCAACTTAAACGTGCACGTGTTCCAGCCGCAGATCTAGTTGCCTACTATTGCGCATGTATTAGATCCTCCCTTGACTACGCTTGCCCTGTGTTCCATTATTCTCTACCTCAGTACTTACAGTCAGAGTTAGAAAGAGTTCAGAAAAGAGCTCTGGCTTGTATTTTTCCTACAATGCCGTACGGGGAAGCGTTAGAGCGCGCCTATTTGACTTCTATCAGGGAACATCACGAAGACGTTACAAAGTCGTTATTTAAATCAATCAGCGAGAACAGTAAACAGTTAATTAGAACAGTAAACTACATTACTTAATTCCTGAAGCCCATAGCCCTCATTATAATTTAAGGCGCCAAAGAACGTACCATGTGCCTGCAGCCAAGAAAAAGCGTTTTGCTAATTCGTTTTTCGTGAAGGGTGCGGCTGTAGAGAACTTTTAATAGGACTTTAAGTAATCACATTTTATATATGTGTAGTAGTAGTTTGTAAAAAAATTGGGCAATTCAGTATTTTACTGCGATGTGATTTTAATAAACCAGTCTATCTATCTATATCTAATACGTACTCCTTTTATTCATATTTTGACTTGATAATGACGTTATGCTAACGTCGAAACGTCGTCCTTATAAAAATGTTTTTTAACTATAGCTTTTTATTTCTGAATTTCCTGGTTAAAAGTTACAATAAGTCGCTGGCTTCAAAATGTTACGAAAAAAGAAAAATCAGCCGAGGCTAGTAAAACTGACTGAATTGGGACAAAAGATCCCGGGGGGGGAAGGGCGCGATAGATGCCAGGGGAGAGGAAGGGAGGGCGCGATAGATGCCAGGGGAGAGGAAGTTAGGGCGCGATAGATGCCAGGGGAGAGGAAGTGAGGGCGCGATAGATGCCAGGGGACGGGAAGGGAGGGCGCGATAGATGCCAGGGGAGAGGAAGTGAGGGCGCGATAGATGCCAGGGGACGGGAAGGGAGGGCGCGATAGATGCCAGGGGAGAGGAAGTGAGGGCGCGATAGATGCCAGGGGACGGGAAGGGAGGGCGCGATAGATGCCAGGGGAGAGGAAGTGAGGGCGCGATAGATGCCAGGGGAGAGGAAGTGAGGGCGCGATAGATGCCAGGGGACGGGAAGGGAGGGCGCGATAGATGCCAGGGGAGAGGAAGTGAGGGCGCGATAGATGCCAGGGGAGAGGAAGTGAGGGCGCGATAGATGCCAGGGGACGGGAAGGGAGGGCGCGATAGATGCCAGGGGAGAGGAAGTGAGGGCGCGATAGATGCCAGGGGACGGGAAGGGAGGGCGCGATAGATGCCAGGGGAGAGGAAGTGAGGGCGCGATAGATGCCAGGGGACGGGAAGGGAGGGCGCGATAGATGCCAGGGGAGAGGAAGTGAGGGCGCGATAGATGCCAGGGGACGGGAAGGGAGGGCGCGATAGATGCCAGGGGAGAGGAAGTGAGGGCGCGATAGATGCCAGGGGAGAGGAAGTGAGGGCCCGATAGATGCCAGGGGACGGGAAGGGAGGGCGCGATAGATGCCAGGGGAGAGGAAGTGAGGGCGCGATAGATGCCAGGGGACGGGAAGGGAGGGCGAGATAGATGCCAGGGGAGAGGAAGTGAGGGCGCGATAGATGCCAGGGGAGAGGAAGTGAGGGCGCGATAGATGCCAGGGGAGGGGAAGGAAGGGCGCGATAGATGCCAGGGGAGAGGAAGTGAGGGAGCGATAGATGCCAGGGGACGGGAAGGGAGGGCGCGATAGATGCCAGGGGACGGGAAGGGAGGGCGCGATAGATGCCAGGGGAGAGGAAGTGAGGGCGCGATAGATGCCAGGGGAGGGGAAGGAAGGGCGCGATAGATGCCAGGGGAGAGGAAGTGAGGGCGCGATAGATGCCAGGGGACGGGAAGGGAGGGCGCGATAGATGCCAGGGGAGAGGAAGTGAGGGCGCGATAGATGCCAGGGGAGAGGAAGTGAGGGCGCGATAGATGCCAGGGGAGGGGAAGGAAGGGCGCGATAGATGCCAGATCATTACATCGTTTCTCACTGAAGCAATCTCCTCTCATCTCGTTATTCTTTCTCTTTACACGTACGCAGGAATTAAATTTCAACCAAGCAGCTTTAATTGAGTGTATTTTATTCATAATCAGATGAAATCTCCTGATATGGCCGCAAACTTAAAAATCTGCGGGCCTTATTTTCATCTCCGATCTCTTGGCAGAATAGTAGTCTCCTTTCCAGTGATACCAATTCATACCATCAGCATGGGATGAGTGTGGCCCTGGTTGGTACAAGCCATTCAGGTTTGCATGGCGACAGGAGCTGTACCACCAGCCTCCTTTAAAGATTATAGCGCAGTGACGTTTGTCCGAATCATTGTCCTGGTCTTTAGATGAGAAAGGAGCGCCACGATGATAAGAAAAAGAATCACCAGCCGTACCTGCGGAGAGATGGATCTGTTAGTAAGCTCTTCTTGTCGGACCTTCATATTCTTTGCTACAAACGCGCTTATTGTAATAACTTGTTTGTAACTTGAAATGCAAATATATACTATCTGTAATCCAATAAAAGCGCCGTTCTTATTTCAAAGGCATCCGTCGGTTCTAGCATAACAGGATGAGCTACCGGTTTGACCCAAGATTATCAAATCCTCATCCTCCATTGTAATGAGAAACCACAGGCGAGAGTATCTGTACTAAAAAATAGCTTCACTTTAGATACATTCTCTCGCACGATTTACTGTTACTCACGAGTTACTGTTACTGTTATTGTGTTATTCGTCTAACTTTGATCTACTCACCAGAGTAAGTTCCAAGGCTCAGTTGGTACTTGGCTCTCTCACTTGCTACAGCAAACATGTCGTAGTCGGCGTACGCCGTTTTTCCCTTAATGTCTTCCAGCTCTATTCGAATTACGTTCCTACCCACCTTAGTTAACTGATGCATCTTGTCTAACCCGAGCCAGAACTCGCCATTCAGGTTACCGAAGCCACGCTTGTAGTCGGCCCAGCCACGATAAAAATCTACTGAGCCATCCAATCTTTTCTGAATCACTGTCCATCCTCCACCGGATGTTTTCTGATCACAATAAACGTCGAAAGGAGCGTAGCTGCTATCCGTGTTTATAGTGTACACTCCACTGATTCTCTCACCAGACTTGAAAAGGTCAGCGCAGTTTCGGGCCTTGACTACAAGGAAATAAACATTGAATCAACTCTACATTGAAATATTTATTAAAGTAGACGGAGGCTGCTGAAAAACAAGATGTTTGAGACTAAATCGATCGGAATCATGTTGAGAAAAAGATCAATCAAAAGATTTTGAATCGCTTTTTTTCTTTTAAACAAGAAGGTGTTCATTATGACAAAACGCAAACAAAGCTGACGACGGGTTGGTCTTTCTAAAAATGCTTTATTAATGTTTTCGGGCATAAAACTTTGATGTGCTTTACCTGTTTTGTTTTCTTTTTCTGTCTTCATTTCACGTAGAAGGTCTTGTACGTCAGAAAGCTGCGTTTGAATTCTTTGAAGAATGGTCGTCATCTCCTTGTTAGTCCCTGCGTAATAGTTTCCATTTATCACTGTGCTGCATTTGTTTTCTTGTGGGGTTCCTTTCGTCGCTTGACCGCGGTTACTTTGTGCCGATGTGTTGCGACTTGCCAAAAGCACTGTGAAAAACAAGAAACTCCAGCAAAATGTTTTAACAACAGAAGTCGCCATGTCGTTTTAACCGTGTGTGAATTAGGGTTTTTGATGTTTTAATTTATAGCTGATAAGCACCAAGTAGGTTAGAATAGTGACTTGGAGCAGGATGGTTTTTCTTGTTTTTTGCTTTTGCTTTTTTTTATATTGTTTTAGCTATGACCACAATATCAATTCTGGAGCAAGATGGTTTTTCTTGTTTTTGGTTTATTGTTTTAGCTGTGACCACAGTATCAATTCTCTTCTTTACAGCCTCGCGGGTCAAAGAACCCTTTGTTGTCAATATGTTGCGACACATGATTGTATTTTCCAGACGCAACAGACACAAAACTCCCAAACGGACTTACAAAATTGTCACGTTCTCAGATTTGACTGCTTTTAAAGATGTTGCGCGCCTTTTACGATAAAATAACGAAAATAGGTATAAAATAATGCATAAATGATAAACTTTGAGATAGTACCCATATAAACTAACCCCATCGCTCTACAACCATGAATACTCTTAAATCAAATCATCATTCCTAAATCAAGTTCGCTATAGAGCGCTGGGATTAGGTTATATGTTCCGGGGATTCAAAAGTGATCAATTTCATGTTCTCAAGAAATGTGACCGAAAATTCAACTGTCTTGTTTATGAAATACTTTTTATTAGGGAGCTAAAACCATCTCTTGATGTTCAAAGTGACTCTATTAATGCAAAACTTTTTATTTAAGTAACGCTATTGAAGTCTTTCTTTTTCCTTTTTCCACCCATGTATTTATATCTTTTATATTTAAATATCATCGTTATTATCTTTTATTGTCAACTGTAGATATAACCTATTGTGTAATTAGCTTTCTTTGTTTCACGATTTCTATATATAAATACGTACTCCTTTTAATCATATTTTGACATGATAATGACGTTATGCTAACGTCGAAACTTTTTCTTTAATAAAATGTTTTTAACTATAGTTTTTTATCGCTGAATTTCCTGGTTAAATGTTGCAGTAAGTCGCTGACTTCAAATTGTAACGAAAAAAGAAAAATTAGCCGAAGCTGACAAACTGACCGAATTAGGACAAAAGATCCCAGGGGAAGGGAAGGGAGGGCGTGATAGATGCCAGGGGAGGGGAAGGGGGGACGCGATAGATACCAGGGGAGGGGAAGGGAGAGCGCGATAGATGCCAGATCATTACATCGTTTCTCCCTGAAGCGACCTCCCCTCGTCTCATTTTTTTTTTACCTTTGCGCGTACGCAGGAATTAAATCTCAACCAAGCAGTTTTAATTGAGTGCCTTTTATTCATAATCAGATGAAATCTCTTGCTATGGCCGCAAACTTAAAAATCTGCGGGCCTTATTTTCATCTCCGATCTCTTGGCAAAATAGTTTTTTCCTTTCCAATGATACCAACTCGTACCATCAGCATAGAATGAATGTAGCCCTGGCTGGTACAAACCATTCAGGTTTGCATGGCGACAGGCTTTGTACCACCAGCTTCCTTTAAAGGTTATAGCGCAATGACGTTTGTCCGAATCATTATCCTGGTCTTTAGATGAGAAAGGAGCGCCACGATGATAAGAAAAAGAATCACCAGCCGTACCTGCGGAGAGATGGATCTGTTAGTAAGCTCTTCTTGTCGGACCTTCGTATTCTTTGCTACAAACGCGCTTATTGTAATTGGTGTGTAACTTGAAGTACAAATATGTATTATCTGTAATCCAATAAATGGGCCGTTCTTTATTTCAAAGGCATCCGTCGGTTCTAGCATAACAGGATGAGCTACCGGTTTGACCCAAGATTATTAAATCCTCATCCTCCCTTGTAAAGAGAAACAGGCGAGAGTATCTGCTAAAATTTAGCTGCACTTTATATACATTCTCTCGCGCGATTTACTGTTGCTGGCGAGTTACTGTTACTGTTATTGTGTTATTCGTCTAACTTTGATCTACTCGCCAGAGTAAGTTCCAAGGCTCAGTTGGTACTTGGCTCTCTCACTTGCCATAGCAAACATGTCGTAGTCTGCGTACGCCGTTTTTCCCTTAATGTCTTCCAGCTCTATTCGAATTACGTTCCTACCCACCTTAGTTAACTGATGCATCTTGTCTAACCCGAGCCAGAACTCGCCATTCAGGTTACCGAAGCCACGCTTGTAGTCGGCCCAGCCGCGATAAAAATCTACTGAGCCATCCAATCTTTTCTGAATCACTGTCCATCCTCCACCGGATGTTTTCTGATCACAATAAACGTCGAAAGGAGCGTAACTGCTATCCGTGTTTATAGTGTACACTCCACTGATTCTCTCACCAGACTTGAAAAGGTCAGCGCAGTTTCGGGCCTTGACTACAGGGAAATAAACATTGAATCAGTTTCACATTTGAAAGATCATATTAAAATGGACAATTGCTGCAAAAACAGTAATTACACGTTTCTCTTAGGTACAAAATAAAACCCATAACATCAACAGTTCAAACCTTAAAACACGCTAATGACATTTGCCCCTTTTTCCACGCTTCAACAAATATATCTCTACCATTCCATACAGCTATTGCCTGAGAAAAATTTCATATGATCGTCCTAGTGTAGAACGCTAAAGCCCTACCCCCACCCTCCCCTCCCCCACTCCCTTCTCGTCCCCTTCCAAAAGCATCTGATAGGTCATCAAATGATTATGGAATTGGAATTGTTCCACTTTCCACAAAATATTCGTAATTCTCAGCATTATTCAGAGCAGCTTTTGGATCTTTTATAGCGAGCTGTTTACAAGCAGTTCTGCCGTATACTATGTCGTCCTTACGAGAAATAGCGTGTCCTAATTCATGAACTATAATCCCCATTTTTGTGTCAAACCCAATCAACGGGTCGGCAGCGCTGTACAATTTGCAAAGGAAGACTCGTCGTGTTCCAGTGTAAGCGTAAGCATAATCCCCTTCTTCGCATTCTCTTCCGTCAATAATGTAGGCAATTCTATCCTTTGATAATACTCGTTCCATTTTTTCAAAAACAGACTTAGGTTCGTCAATGGGGGAAGATTCGAACCAAGTTTTAGCTCTTGCGTTATTATTCTCGAGGTCTTGAATGGCTGACTTAATGTTATTGAATACAGCTACAATAGCAAATTCTGTTTCCCTTGTCACGTCCGAGGGCCCTCCCTTTATTACGTACTTAAGAGATGCCTTCAGATCCTGGCCCCTTTTTTTAAAAAAGTGTTCCTCCGAAGCACCCTTGGTCACGCTCTCTTCAGTGCGCACCCTTTGGCCCGAGGTTTCTTCAATGAAACTCGTTTCATCGACTTCATAACTTACGGCGAGACGCAAATGCTTGATCTCATTAAAAAGATCCCTTCAAGTAAGGCAATTGGATGTGACGGCCTTAGTGCGAAGGTGCTTAAGTTAGCGGCATCTGTTCTGGTCCACCCCCTTTGTCGCCTTATGAATCTTTCCATCTCCACTGGATGTTTCCCTTCGTCATGGAAAACCGCTCAAATTACTCCCTTATTTAAAAGTGGCTCTCGTGAAGACACAAGCAACTATCGACCAATTTCTGTATTACCCGTTCTTTCTAAGATCCTTGAACGACACGTTGCAACATCTCTCCGCAAACACCTGCACAGCTATGATTTGCTATACAACCTCCAGTCAGCTTTTCGTCCTAATCACTCCACGGAAACGGCACTGATTAAATTAACTGATGAACTGCTCTTTAATATGGATAATAATATGGTAACTGGCTTAGCTTTTGTCGATTTTAGAAAGGCTTTCGACGTGATAAATCACGAGCTTTTACTTAAGAAGCTATCTATTTATGGATCAAACGATATATCATTAAAGTGGTTTGGGTCATATCTCACTGGAAGAAAACAATATGTGCGTATAAATGGCTGCTGTTCTACCAGTAAGCAGTTGCTACAAGGAGTACCTTAAGGATCAATTTTAGGACCCATTCTCTTCTTATTGTTTGTAAATGACATGCCTTTAAGTATACGTGATTCAACACTAGACGTTTATGCTGACGACACAACTTTATCAAAATGCTCTAGCTGGGAAAATGTTCCTCATCTGACACAGGCTTTAAATCAAGATCTCAAACGTTTAGATGAATGGTCAGCACGAAACAAAATGTTCATTAACTCTCAGAAAACGAAGTCCATGCTGGTAACAGGCAAACGTTTGCGGAACCTTCTCGCCTCTACCTCAATAGATGTTAGCTTGAATGGAAGCAATATCGAACATGTTACTGATTTCAAACTACTTGGGATAACATTGGATCAGGATCTTTCATTTAATCGCCAAATTGAGGAGTTATACAAAAAGTTGGCGAAACGTATTGGACTCCTTCGTCAGATAAGTCCTTATCTGAAACGCAATCAACGTGACATATACTACTCTACGATCATTAAACCTGTAATGCTTTACGGTAGCACGACATGGACTTCTTGCAGTAAAGAAAATCTTTTGAAAGTCCTGCGTCTTCAAAAACGTGCGGCTAGAATTATCCTTGATGCCGAAAGAACAGCACCTTCTGTCGGCTTATTTAACACCTTAAAGTGGGTTCCTTTTTATGCTGAATCATACGTCAATCGATGCGCTCTAACCTATAAAAGGCTTAATGGAAATACCCCGGATTATATAAATGATATTCTTATCAGAAACTCTGACACTCATAATAGACAAACCCGTTTCTGTAATTTAAACTTAATGTGCCCGCGTTTTAAGAGAAGTTCTGAAGGGGGTCGAGCGTTTGCTGTGCGAGCCACGAAAGAATGGAACAAATTAAGTGTGGACATTAAACGGAGTACCAGTGTAAAACGTTTTAAGCGTTCCCTTTTTAAAATGATTTTAGATAATCAAATTCTTAGCAAATTATTCCTGTAATTTTTTTACATTTTTAAATATTTTATGATGTATATAGGTTAATTATTTTATTTAATTATTCCTAATATTGTTACGTTTGTTACAATTCCTTTTTTTTTTTTTTTTTTTTTTTTCCGAATCTTAATTTTCGAGGGCCATTAGTTTATCAGTTTCATTACTGTCATATGTTACCCTCGTTAAATAAAGTCTTACCTACCTACCTACCTACGGCAGGGGATGATAAATGTTCTATCTTAGTCTGGCTCACTGGCTTTTCATTTAAACTACTCTTTACATATTCTAAATAAGTGGCCACTGCTATAGAGTACAGGCCAGCTTTGGTCATGTCGTAGGCATCTGAAACATCAAAAGTAGATAACACTGTTTGTCCGGCTTTGATGAGCAAGTAGTGCTTAGGACCAGCGGCGGAGCGCTTTAAGTGGATACCATCGTACCGTAGCTTTTTGCCATTGGAGGTGACCGTCAGGCAATCAGATCTCAGTCCATCCAGCGGTGTACGCCATTTTAGCACTGAATAGTCTCGTTTATCGTTGTTTGTCAACTGGAACTCGCACACGATCTTGTTGGAGGTTGCAAAGTTCAGCGCGCAATCGATGTACGAGGAGAATATACTGTATAGAATAAAAATCCTTTTCGTGATAACCTTTAGAGGTCATTGTATAGCTCACCCATAGTTTTAGCAGACTTATCTAGTGATAATAACCAGGGGGTGTGATATAATGACTCCCAAAACATGGTTGTCAAACAGTCTAATATTTGCGTGTATTCTGCATATATCCGTTCTTAAAACGCCTATTTTCGACATCTAATGCAGTAATGCCTTTCGAATTTCTTATTATTGCAACTTTGCATGGGTCTTGCATTAGTTTGATTCACGATTCGTAATATTAAGTCATCGAAGTGATAAGCTCATTTACTTACGAAGTATCAGAAGTGTCAAATTCCACAATTTTTCCTCCATCCACCATCCCGAGTATCACGAACATCCACAGAAGCTTCATCACTGGCTCTAGAAAAAAAAAACAGATCTTCATCAACTTTTGTAATGACATTCCTACCAATACTCAACCCAGCCGGTGAAAATTATCTGTTCTTCGTCGTCGAATTGGAGAGGGTTGTTTTGAAATGTATCCCACTCCTGGTCGAAGCTTCCTTTTGGGACTTAATAGGACTTTGATATAGGAAAGCCAGCAAGCAGCGGAACGATTGTTAAGTGTAACAATTCGATTCTCTACCATTTCCTCTTCTCCATAGAGTTTTAGAAGTTCAATAAGATTTTCTTTATAAACATTCCGAATATATCATATATATAGCTCTTTGGCATATAAAGCTCTGCTTTCATGTCCAAATTGAGCACTGAGGGATGAGTCATTGCCGCTAGCATTGTGCATAGCTCACTAGGCTCTTCTAGTTTGAGCACTCTGGTATGGCTTTGACGATACCACAAGCGTGGGATCGTTTGGGGCAAGTGTGGGATCGTTTGGGGATCCATCTCGGTTCTCCCCCATCCTAACATTAGTAATGCACTGATGAGACCCAGAAGGCCGAAACAGTACTGTCTGCAGTTAAATATATATATATAGGAGAAGTAGTGTGGCACACGAGGACGGACAACTTCGAGCGAAGGAAGACATATATTCAATAAAAAGTCTAAAAAGTTTAATAAAAAACGTTTCGGTCCGAGACCTGCATCAGTTGTAATACAATGACTTAAAAATTCCTTAAATAGATTTATATAGGGCGTGGTGACACATATAAACAAACACAGTAATTACTACGCGAAAAATTATCACTATAGAAAGAAATGGAAAAATTGTCAAATCCACTGAAAATGTAAAGGAACCAGCGTTGACTTGAAAGGCGAGAATTGCACTAAAATTCCCAATTAACGCTAAGACTGGAACCTTTGATGCCCGCCCAGTTTTTTGAAAAAATTCTCCGCATTAATTATAGTTTATTCTTTTTTCGGAGTGAAACTCCTGGCGCTTATTCAAGCCGAAGGGTGCCGGAGAGAACAGCTGTGCGCTCCAATATGCTTCTTTGGTAATTAGAAGTTTCTCGATGTTACCTGAATTGTTTACTGTTGCCTGCACTTGATCAATGCATTGGAATGAGAAATCGCTTAAATCATGTGGTGTTTTGTTAAAATGTACCGCTGCTTCACAGGTCTTTTTCTTAGTGACCATAGCAGACTTGTGGTTGCGAAATCTAACCCTAAAGTCATTTGTTGTGGAGCCAATGTATTGTAGGCGACATTTCTTGCACGAAGCCAAATAAATTATGTTCTTAGAATCACAGGAAAGTTTCGATCGTATCTTGTAACTTTTGCCTGTTTGAAAACTTAGAAAGGAATTAGATTCAACCAAGAAGTTGCGACAAAGATCGCATCTTGTTCTATTACATTTAAAACATCCCTTGACCTCGGTAACCCCTTCGCTTTCAGTGTTAGGGCCATAACGGGATGGCGCCAACATTTCTTTAAGGTTTTTAGATCTGCGGAAGGATGCTATGATGGAATTTGAAGGAAAAAGCTCTTTTAACTTGGGATTGGATTCCAAAATACCCAGATGTTTTTTAATGATGCGACTTACATCAGGTAAATTTGGATTAAATGTGGTCACAAATGGAAATAATTTCCTCTTAGATCTGGCCCGAGTCTTAAGTAGATCACTTCTAGGTATGGTAGAGGCCTTACGAAACTGGTCGTCCACTAATTTGGAAGGGTAACCCTGAGTAACCAGATAACCCTTGTATTCGGTTATTCTCTGGACAAGAAAAGCTTGTTCGGAGCAATTTCTTTGTAACCTCGTCGCCACTCTATAAGGGATAGCTTTGAAAACGTGTTTAAGATGAGCACTTGATGGTGGGAGATACAGGTGACTATCAGTTGGCTTTGAGTAAACGTCTGTCCTATTAAAACCCTCGATAAGATGTAGAGTTAAATCTAGCACATGGAGCTCTCGTTCGGAAAAAACTAATTCGAATTTTATAGTGGGGTACAAAGAGTTTATAAATTCAGTAAACTCATGCAGTGCCGGAAGGCCTTGTTGCCAGAGATCAAAAACATCATCACGGTATCGCCACCACAAAGCCGGCTTTGTGGCTTTTATATATATATAAATATATATATATATATATATAACTAACTGCAGACAGTACTGTTTCGGCCTTCTGGGCCTCATCAGTGCAGTGCTAACGCTAGGATGGGGGAGAACCGAGACGGTCACCCCAAACGACCCAACCTTTGTGGTATCGTCTAAGCCATGCCAGAGTGCTCAAACTAGAGTAAACCAGCGAGCATGCGCAATTACAACGGCAATGACTCATCCTAGATAGAGTGCTCAATTTGGGCATGAAAGCGAAGCTTTGTATGCCAAAGAGCTATATCTAACTGCAGACAGTACTGTTTCGGCCTTCTGGGCCTCATCAGTGCAGTGCTAACGCTAGGATGGGGGAGAACCGAGACGGTCACCCCAAACGACCCAACCTTTGTGGTATCGTCTAAGCCATGCCAGAGTGCTCAAACTAGAGTAAACCAGCATGACAACCAGCCAGTACATAAATTCTGTATGCGAGGGAAACCCTGACCCTATACACCCCAAATAATCATACTTAAATAGAATAAGTGTTTGAAAAGAAAATTTGCCCTGAGCGGGATTTGAACCCACGTCCCCCTGTTACTAGTCAGGTGTGATGACCACTACACTATCAGGACAACCATGCTGGCAACACGGCAATCGAAGTCAGGGTTTCCCTCGTATACAGAATTTTGTTTAATTGAAATTAGCCTGTATCCGTAATTGGATCCTCCTTTGTCATAGGCTAAGTTGACTTCGGTCGTGTATCTTTAATAGATCCTTAGTTGGGTTTCATATGGGGTTATAGGCTTCCCCTACCCTGTCCCCTTGAAAATTAAGTTTCCCGGGAGACCACGTCTCCGATCACGTAAATCACATCTTCCATTGCCGTGTTGCCAGCATGGTTGTCCTGATAGTGTAGTGGTCATCCCATCTGGTCGAACAAAATGCACCTGGTTAAATGAGAGACACTGGCGACCCCAAGCGATCAAGGAGGATTTAACATCCACCGTTTAGGCCCCAAAACTACCGCCCTCCACTTGTCCACTCTACGGCGCTATCTAGATCCCGACCAGGCGGCATGGAAGCATTTCATAACATATTACCTGCGCACCGCAAACCAAAATCTCGGTGCCCTTACACTCTCTACAACCTATCAATCCCAACACATCGACCACTCTATCCCACAATTCCACCGCGAGCTCTTACTCGCCTGGAATAAACTACACCCTCACCTCACGACCCAAATAGCAAACAATCTCCCTACTGTCTTAGCCCAACCACTCTTCCTCAATCCACGTATACAATGCGCAGGGCGACCACTCTTGTTTCCCCACTGGATTAAGAGTGGAGTTACGCAACTAAGCGATCTATGATACGAAGTTATACCAGAATTCCTACCCACCCAGCCGCTCTACGATATGATCCCCGATTTCCCTCAGAGCCAACTCGCCCGCGAACTCAACACCTTACTACAGGCCCTCCCAGACGACTGGCGACGCCTTGTTGTCTCCACCACAACTCTCCCCACCTCGCCTACCCCGGCCGAATTCACCATCTCTTCCTCAGCTACTCCAATTGCTGATATCCCCACCTGGGGTTTGTACAAAATACTTATGGCGTCTCAGAAGCCCACCATCCCCAGCCTACAATATTGGGAGCGCACCCTTAACCCCGCCCCTAAATTCACCTCCGCGTTTTAGAAATCACTTTACACTCCCCTGCTTCCCAATCATTTCGGCGATATCACGTGGAAAATCGTTCACAGGGTCCTCCCACACGCCCTGTCCCTCTTCCGAATAGGCGTCTACCCCACGATGGACTGCCCGCACTGCAATGACACCGAAACGCTCGATCACCTTCTCCTCCATTGCCCCGCTCTTAAACCCTTCTGGGTGACCATACAAAAATACGTCACCAACATATCGAACGACAACATAACCCTGACACACCTCATAGCCCTTTTTTGGTGTCCCATTAGCGAAGGCTAACACCCCCTGGCGAAGCGAAATCAACCTAATTAATTTCATTCTAAACATAGCGCGCTACGTTATACATAAATCGGCAGTAGAACTCCGTTTAAACGATATTCACATCACACCACAGTCTATTTTTAATGCTAAGGTTAAACACTTTATTCAAAAATATTTTCAAGTACAACAACAAACAGGTCTCAGCTACTATTTCCCTCTGAAATGGTGCATTAACGATACTATTGTAAGCCTAGTAAATGAGCGACTCCATTTTCACCTATAGAGACCTATTGGAATACGTAATTTTGGCTAGTATATGCCAACAACCAGGTTAATACAATGTAACGAGTCCCACCATATATACGCAGTAATATCAAACCTTTTGTTATGTTATCACTAGTTAGCCTCAATAAATGTAACACAGCAATAAGTAGAAAACCTGTAATAAAAAAAAAATAAAAAATAAAAAAAAAAAAAGGAAAAAAAATAAAGAAAAAAAAAAAAAAGAAAACCTGTAATAGTTAAGAAATCTCAACCTTGTCTCCTTGTAAATAGAATAGCTTAGAAGCGGCTCACATTGAGCTGTCTTAGTAGAAATAAAAAAATAAATAAATAAATAAATAAATCACACCTTACTAGTAACAGGGGGACGTGGGTTCAAATCCCGCTCAGGGCAAATTTTCTTTTAAAACATTTATTTTTTTCTATATATATATATAGTCTGCAGTTACGTATATGAGCACGATCCTTCGCAGTAAAGCACTATTTGAGCAATAGTGAAAATCAGACCTGAAAAAAATTTCAGGCCTGTACGGGATTCGAACCACTGACCTCTGCGATACTAGTGCAGCGCTCTACCAATTGAGCTAACAAGCCAACTGGGAGCAGGCCATCAAATTAATTCGACATAAACCCGTAGATGATAAATCAAACAACAACAAACATATGAAACATATGTGTGAACTGCGGTTATGAGACGTATATGAGCACGATCCTTCGCAGTAAAGCACTATTTGAGCAATAGTGAAAATCAGACCTGAAAAAAATTTCAGGCCTGTACGGGATTCGAACCACTGACCTCTGCGATACTAGTGCAGCGCTCTACCAATTGAGCTAACAAGCCAACTGGGAGCAGGCCATCAAATTAATTCGACATAAACCCGTAGATGATAAATCAAACAACAACAAACATATGAAACATATGTGTGAAACATATGTGCTCATATACGTCTCATAACCGCAGTTCACACATATGTTTCATATGTTTGTTGTTGTTTGATTTATCATCTACGGGTTTATGTCGAATTAATTTGATGGCCTGCTCCCAGTTGGCTTGTTAGCTCAATTGGTAGAGCGCTGCACTAGTATCGCAGAGGTCAGTGGTTCGAATCCCGTACAGGCCTGAAATTTTTTTCAGGTCTGATTTTCACTATTGCTCAAATAGTGCTTTACTGCGAAGGATCGTGCTCATATACGTCTCATAACCGCAGTTCACACATATGTTTCATATGTTTGTTGTAGTCTGCAGTTAGTTATATATATATATGTTCAATAGTTTCTACCATATTCTAGCTCATGATAAAGAGATGCCACATATTTTTTGTGAGGGCTGATCACACTGGTAATAATATCTTATTGCGATTTGTGAACTTCACACAGTTGTTTCACGATAATTTCGCGATACATACCATTGAAGTAAATCAGAAATTTTGCTTCGACTTAGATCGAGAGTAGTTCGAACTCTTACGTGTTCTACAGTGTATCCAGTTACAAGGTCTATTCACGGAGGGCCGGTCATCCTAATAACTTATCTAATCCATAGCCAGTTTTTAAGACTGATAACTCTATCAAGCTACAAGTGCTAGTTACCAACTCGTCCTCAGCTGTATGAGTCATTCCTAGAAGAAAAAACTGTAGATACATTGACAATCATATGGAAAGATAAACTCGCCTTTTAATCTCTGTTAGACGCGTGATGCCAAATAGCAGCTCTTGCAAATGTGTACTACACACTTGAGAGACAATGAACTGGGAGTAAAATTCTTCATTTCGCATGACAACCAGCCAGTATCTAGAACAACATTTGATTTTAATTACTTATTTTTTATTTCCCTTGGTTGGTTATTCAATCTTCCTAGCTGATTTTTTACCATGCTCGAAAAGCAAATTAGTTCTGGTTTCTTTTTATTTTGAGCTGAAGCAAATTTCTCACTCCTCTTTCCAACAACAAAGATCCTCTGTGAATTTGAAATTGCTTTAATTAATTTTTTTTCAATATTTCCCTCCTAAGGAATTGTTGTTTACATGTACTTAACATGAAATTTAAAAAAAACTTGGCCTTAATAATACGCTTCTTAATCAATTTCGGGCATTACTAATAAGATCTGTCAAGTAATTACTTGGAAAAGAGCTTACCACGAATTCACTAATATAATGGCTACTTCAAAAAGTAAAAATAAAATCCCTACTAAACTCAAGGATTCAAACAGTTGCAACTTGAGCAATATTGTCGTGCATATATGTCGAAGGATTCCGTTTAATCCATATTTTCATTCTAGAAAAATGATGTCCGAGTGGGTCCAAATACAGGAACATTTTCTTGAAAAGTTGTTGAAATTACAACGTTTTGAGATCAACGGGAAGTTTGCAAAAGCAAAAATGACGCCACAGTGATATGTCAAAGCGAGAGTAAATATCCCCGTTGGAAGCAATAACTTCTGATAAGCATACCTACAAGGCTTCAAACTGTCTCTACCTGAAGAAAAATACTTTTGTGTCTTGGGAATAGATGAATAACCATTTTGTCACTGGAGCGGCGATTCAAAGCTGAGTCTTAGCTTCGGCGGTTGGACAGTCTCTGCGCTACAATTGGTCAGTTCTTAAAAAAGGAGAAGGTAAGTCGATGATGAACAACGTACTTAATGCATATAGTTCATGGTGTAAAATAAAGTTGTATTGTGAATTGCATCATTTGTTACTGAAAGGAGAGCTTTGGGACACAAGTGCCTCAGTCATTAGCCAAACAGACCTAATTGGCTCTCAAACCTTCTTCTACTTGAAAATTTTAGAATCAAAAAATTTTAAATTTTATACTATTTGTACGTTTTGTTGCTATCTCCTAACCTGATAGGGATATAGGGAAAAAGGAATCGGCAATTACATAAATTACAGTCTACCCTACGAGGGTCGTTTCTTTCCTTGGTTTTCATCCGCGGGTCAAGTGAAATTTATTTCTTTAGAAAATTGTGATCAGATTCCGTTACGGGAAAGTTGAACCCACTTAAATTTCTACATTCCCAACATGCAGCTTCGGAACTCATTTAGTAGCAGTGCCCAAGTAGTATATATCGAGGAGGTAGGGTTCGAATCTAGCCTGAACTTTGGCATGCTTCTTTTTATGGGTTACAGTTTGCTTGCAGCTGAATTCAGAAGATTTCGTATCTAATTCTGACCATTTGGAATCTCTTTTCTGTTACTTTAAGATAACAAACCAGAAGCAGGTTCATGCAAAATTTTAATAACTTAGAACCTTTTTCTTTTTCCAGTCGTTAAGATCGTTCTAGTTCCGAAATCGGTACAGGGCCCTTTTTTTTGTAGTCCTTTTTCGTGATCAGGGAGCGATTTAAAACTGGTAAATACACACACAGGGAAATTCCTCACTCGAGGTTAACAATATTTTATGACAAGCTTAAGACAAGAAAAAAAATTAGAGAAGTGTTACTTCACAGCAATGCAATTTTTTTCCCTTTTTTTTTCTCGAGTAGCCTCTTAATTTCATGTGCTCCATGTCTGTAGTAACAATTTCTCCACATTTCTCATTCCCTAACTCGTATTCAAGAGAGGCGCGTTATAAGGTTTCCTAACATCAAAGCCAGAGACGATAATCGTCTGATAGAACCTATTTTGATATTTGATTACCTGGCCTAAGCATATGGTCATAAAACGGAAGAAAAAATTGTGTTATCTTTCAAACACCAAACAACTTTTATTCGCTTTTCTCTTTAAAGTTTACATATTCTTAACCTGCTTTAATTAATTATTTAAGTGGAAGCCACCTTACTTTACCCTTTTCATTACCTAAGTTCAATAGATAGATCCCCAGCCTTAAATATAATTCTGCACTATCTATGGAACTTTTTCCGCCCAAGGGATCACTCTTATGACCTATTACTCATAGCTCCTTCACCCCAACCCCCGCCTCGGCCGGGGGAGGATGACGGAAACCTCTAGATATATGAGCCCCTCCTTTGAATTTTCGAACGTTGTCATAAATGATCAAAACAGTAGGCATTTCAGGGGTAAACTTTCCACTAAATGCGCATAATTAGCAGCATTTGAGGCAGCGCGTTCAGGCTTATCCGAGGCGAGCTTTTTTACCCTTTCAGGGCCGTGCGCATAGTCAGCGGTGTTAGTTATGGCGTGTGTCAGCTGATGAACTATGGTACTCATTTTGCTGTCTTTACCTCTGAACGTTTTTTTCTTTTTGTACGCTTTACAGAGGTACAAAGAGCAAGCCTCATAAAAAGTGTATGCAATGATTTGGTCTGAGCACTGATCCCCTTTAAAATCAAATGTTATATGCCATTTGCCCTGTAATTTTCCAACAGTTTCCTTCAAAAGGCCTTTTGCTTTCTCAGAGGCTGTTCCGAACCATTCTTTTGCCTCTTCTGGTTTATCCTTGAGATATTTGATGGCCAAATTCATGCATGCAATCGCTATTTTGAAAGCTTTTTTTGTACTATTTCTTAACCATTTGGACCCTCCCACGAAATCATCCGCCCCATTATCTGGGCAAGGAGAACTTCTCATGGATAATTGATTTGTTCGCTTGAGAGAGCGTGCTCTTTCGCCCAAGGTTCCCTTACTGAAACTTCCTTTGGAAATTTTGTAACTCACAGCAGGGGAGGACAGGTGTCCTACTTCAGCCTGAGTAACCCGGCCCTCTGATAAACTACCCGCTAAATATTCTAAATTAGTGTCCACTGCTATGGAGTACAGGCCAGCTTTGGTCATGTCGTACGCATCTGAAACATCGAACGTAGATGAAACAGTTTTTCCGGCTTTGATGAGTAAATACTGATCAGGGCCTGGAGCAGAGCGCCTCAAGTAAATACCATCGTATTGTAGCTTCTTGCCATTGGAAATGACTGTTAGGCAATCCGATTTCAGTCCATCCAGCGGTGTGTGCCATTTTAGGACTGAATAGTCTTGTTTGCCGTTGTTTGTCAAATGGAACTTGCATTCAATCTTGTCGGCTGTTTCATATTTCGGTGCACAAATGAGGTGGGAGGAGAAAATCCTGTGTAAAATTAAACTTCAATCATAAGTGATAGCTCTGGCTTTTTATGTTATCATTGCTCACATAAAATCAAAATACGAAAGACAACGTTAAGCTGACACTCAGCTTAGCGTAGTGGATTAAATACCATGCAGCTCATCAAAGCTGTATCCTTGCATATTACTTTTTTACGACAGAAGAAGCTCTTTCCTTACCTTTTGCCAAAGGTGTGAAGACGAACGCCTTTTGCATCATTCGTCAGACACCAAATCAAAAGAACCCATAGAAACTTCATCGCGAACTACAAAGAAAGATATCTTTTCAATAATCGTAAGCCAACTTGTGAGTGATCTATTCTTTATGAAAAGAAGCTGGAAATGTAGAAAATATAGTGTAAACAGTTTTGAATTAGATCTTCAGAGGATTACAACGAATTGAACGAACACTTTTCGCGCTGCTATGCCGTATGCAATCTCACCTATAAATTCCTCGATAAGAGACCAACGCTGATTTTGCTTGTTTTTAACTTCTTTATAGGGATACTGTGTGTATCTTACTTCAAAAAAAAAAAAAACTTCACACCATCATTCGTCGCAACTCTTTTACAATTCAAAGGAATGCGGTAAACGATGAAGTCTTCTCCCCACCAGCACCAAGGCTGGTATTTATCCTTTCCTATATCTCGGCGAGCGGCTTTTTTTAATTCAGATAATGATCTTGGCAGATTTTTAAGACTGCTCGATCCCTCAAGTAGCCAACCCTAATTACTCATCTGTTGCCATTTTTCTGAGGCATTAGCCCACGGCAATTTAAGCTACACATGTCCCCAACAACATTAAAATCAAACAAAAAAAAGATAATTTACCTGGCTGTGTGTTTCGCACGAGTTCGGTGGCGCAACTGATAATCCCAAAGATAAGTTACTTGGCTGTGGTTTAATTTGGCATGAGTTCAGTGGCGCAACTGATAATCCCAAAGTGAGAACATCATTTTTATTGAGGGATGCCGGACGAATGAGGAGCGGTGTCGTGACGCATTCTTCATTTCCCATAACAACCATGGTGTATCTGAGAAATTTACTGTCTGCGTGCGTGGTTATTTAAATATATTTTTCCTAATGGTTTTTTGCGAGATTAGAAAAAAGAAAGCCTATTTCATATCGGATACTTCTAGTTACCTCCTTCTTTTCTGCTTTTGAGGCAGTAAATATTGTTATCGACAAGGACCATGAAAAGACTCATGAAGGGGACAGAATTACCAGTTTGTGTGATTCGTGATCGTCGAGAATACGTGCCATCTTCTTAATGGACTCTTAAACGAAGAGGTCATTCAGTTGAAAAAGGCACTCTTTCTATCCATGACAACGGCGCTGTGTCTAAGGATGCCAATTTTCCAAAGAGTAACTTTAATCTTTTGCGGGGGAATCAAGCAATATCTTCTTATGTTTTCTTCACGAAACTTAAAAAACCAAACATTTTTTACATTGGTTTCCAAGAGGACATGCACTCTTGTTTGACTTTGGCGTCTATATTCCTAAACAGGTTTCAGATATTTTGTGGTATGTAAAGTGAATGTTAAAGTTTGATTGATACTAACAACACCGAGTGCTTTAAGTGACAATAGTGTAATCAAACGTTATTTTTTTTAGAGCTCATGCTATTAAAGGTTGCGTAAATAGTTTTCATTGAAGAATATCCTGTGCTACTTATTTTGAAATAGAACTGCGCTTAGTTTCTAAATATATGTTTTGCTTTCCTGTGTCAATTCAACTACTACAGAGATCTATTTCAAGAAATTCGCCGAGTTTGTGCGCTACGTCTTTTAAAATATGAAGTCAACTGAAAGAATATCTACCAAGTCCTTGAGAGACACTTTGAAAAAAAACCTGTACTCAGGGCATTTTTCATTTCGCCTAACAACGGCGACTCTGTGTCTAAGAAAAGGGATGCGGTTCATTATGCCAGAATAGATATTTTAAAGGCCTCAATAAACCAAGCCGAGTATTTTCGTTTAAAACTTCCTGTTTTTCAATTCCGAACATAATTTTTTAGTTATTCCTCCATTGTGCAGTTTTGCAATTTCCTGCACACGCCGGGTATGCAATGAATGTTTTCAGAGAACTGATATCAACAATAGCGAAGCCGGCTTTGAGGAACAATTTTGAAGTAATGAAAACTTTTAATCAAAGGTTCTGTCTTTAAAGTTGCATAGTTAGTTTCATCATTGAATGTTTCAAAACCCGATTATAAAAGAGAATTGTACCTAGTGTCAATTACCTGTTGCACTTCAAAGAGGCGTCTTTCGACGCCAGCGTCAACGTTAAAATTAAAAAATCACTAAAAAAAATAGTGCAAGGGATACCTTTAACAGTTTTTCAGCCACGTGCTTGGGTTCCTAATGGTAACTCAGTAGAATGTGTTTTAGTTAATTTACATAGAGGAAAACGGTAGTTTAGCTATCCTCATTTCCCCTTGACACTTTGTACTTAAAATTTGTTATGTTATCCAATTTGTATTTAAAGCTCACCGTGATTCCTGAGTTTGTTTAACTCAAGTATACTTTTGAACCAGTCATTTGAACATTAGTGGCTTTTAATCATACTAGTGTGGGTAAATGTTTGGTTAAATTTTTTTGGTAATAATAAGGTTTTGACAAGAACGTCTTCGTTGCATTTTTAAATGTAGTGCTACTTTAAACGAAACATCGGAGGGGACATGTTCTACATATTGACGAAGTTCAAACTCAGTTACCCTTGTCTGGAGCCACACAAAAACACAATCCATTTGGACCATTCCGTCCATTTCGCGTTTCACCCCCTCTGTAACTAAAACTCTTTAATTCCAATCAGCCTTTTCTGCCTTCACCTCAATGACTACTCAACTTCCCTTAATGCTTTTTTATCAAATTTGAAAATCCCAATTTTCTTTTCCATTAACATTCGTAATCATTTTTTCCTTTATTTCCCAATCTCTCTAATTCCAAACTTGTTTTACTTGAAACTTTGTGTTAGAAATTTCTCCTTCCGGTTGTTGACAATTTTGGAATCAGTTTTTTGAACAACAATTTACTATCATACTGCTACCAATCCTCAGATTTGTTGTTTGTAAAATACCGTGAAAGCGCTCACAATGTTTGATCGGTTTTTAGAGTGAGCTAACAGCTCTCGCAATTGATGACTTCTTGCTGGAGTTTTATTCATTCCTGACAAAGATGCTTGTTATATAAACGTTTTCTGGGCAACGGCTTGTAATTAAGGGGAAATTTTAAGTGCTTTTATTTCAGTTTTCGTAACATCGATAATCTGTTCATTTAATTTTCATAATATGCTTATTGGCTTAGACAAAAATCCTGATGACTTCAAAGGTTTCACTCTGGTCAGCTATTCTGGTGGCATTAGCAGCACATTTGAATGCAGAAATCTACATGATGTACAGTAAGTGTAAACATAAATCAATATGAGGAAGCAAATGTACAACTCCCCTTTTAAAGGAGAGGTATGTTCTAGGAACCATATCATCTAAATTGTACTAAACTAAGATATCAAAAAGCCTTTTGATCGTTCAAAATCGCGTTATGTGTTTGTTGTGAAAGATCCTATCCTTAGCTGGCTCTAATGCGCGTGCGCCCAAGTGTTTTCTATGTTGGCGAAACCAATAGGTATTTTTTCTCACGCAAACCACCTAAAATGTTTCGTGTTAATTCAAAACCCTTTAATCTGTCATGTTTTCTTTCGTGGTTATACAAATTGGTATTCTAGTTAGCATCAAAATTTCAACTTTGTACTTTGCGTTAATTAACCGAGGATGACAGTAAAAGTGTGGAAACGTTACTTACAAATAAAACGTGTGGGCTCTGTTCTTAAAAAACTTGACGGTGAAAATCTACCAAAACCTGCCTTTTAAGATTCCAAAGAGTAACCCAACCGTTTGAAAACTGTCTTCCAATATTTTGAAAACTCAATCCATATTAATAATTATTTTTCTTTGTTAAGACTATTTTCTTCTTCCATCGAATGTTCTTCCTCTTACAAAACAACAGACAAGGTTATCTGCGACTTCAACCTGACAAACAACGGTGACAGCTCATATTCTGTGCTAAAATGGAATACACCGCTGAACGACTTAGCCCTGGACGGCCTGACTGTCAGCCGTGATGGGGAAAAGCTGAGTCCACAAGGCATCAGAATGAAGCGAGAAGATCCAGGCGCGAGTGCTTTCATAACCATTGCTGCTGGAGAAACTGTCTCTTCAAAGTTTGATCTTTCTTCTGAATACGACACCACTAAAACTGGAGAATACACTGTTGCAGTAGACCTGTATTTGGAGTATGTCGAGGGAAGCGTTGGAAGTTCGGAAGAAACTGAACTATTTTATCTTTATTCTCATGCTGTTAATTTCCAAGCAGCTTGAAGAAAGGGCATTTTAAAAAATAATGCACTTTCGTAGCCAAAGGGGAGGGAAAGATTCTTAACTGAGGGTTGATAAAAGGCTTAGTTCAAATAAACTTGCTGATATACACGCTTTCTGTGTTATTTTCATGTATCAGAGTAAATTGCTCACCATTTTACCTTGTACATGCAAATACAATGTAAGCCTCTTAGAAAAAGTACTTCAAACAAGAGGGTAGCAAAGGGGAGGGGGTAGGGTTCCTTAGGGACAAAAAGATAGGGTTCCTGGGAGAAAAATTCACGGGCAATGCATATTTCAGGAGGCAAATCACGCGAACCACGTCCGCCGTTCCGTAAGCTGATTCGAGGCCTGATTTGTTAAATCAAAAACAGAAAACTCTTCTAAAACCCATATTTGTTATGAGGGAGGGCATCATATGGTTTAAAGGGAGAACGGAGAGGGAGCAGTCGTCGCCAACTGAGTATAAAAGGGGGAATATACTACCAATGTAATGCCAGTAGGTCGGGGTCATGAGAATATTGCAGAACCTTTTGGAGGTATCGGTAAAGTTTATCATGACCCGACCAAAATCCTCCAATTTCCCCCCTTTCCCATCCAAGTGCGTTAAGTAACATTTTCCAAGCAACAGTGCGTCTGAATTGTCTCTATGTGAAGAAAAATGCTTTTGTCTGCCAGGTATAGATGAATAAAATAATTTGAATATATCAACAAAGTTGAAATGGTTAATTGGTCACCGTTACGATTATAAAAGCTGACGTTTCGAGCGTTAGCTCTTCGTCGGAGCGAAGGGCGCTAACGCTCGAAACATCAGCTTTTATAATCGTAACGGTGGGCAATTTACCATTTCAACTTTGTTGATATATTCAAATTATTTCGTTACCCCCACCGACGTAGCCCCAAACAGTTTCTTTAGAAACTATCAGCCTTTATTCATAGATGAATAAAAGTTTTTTTTTCGGTAAGGTGGCATTTTAGAGCGGATTATTAAGATCGTCGTTTGAACAGTCATTGTACCAGAACTTTTCAATTCCTCCTAACACCGAAATGGTAAGTTGAAGAATAGCTGCCCGTTTGCCGGGTACTTATGAGTATTGAGCGAAAAGTAGTTGTCCGGTCAGCTCAGTCTGGATGCCACGTAGATAAACTTTGCAGAAAAGAAATTTTTCAATTTTTGTCCAAAACGACCGAGTGAAACTGTTCATTCTACTGCCAAAGAGTCAACCTGTATTTTCCTTCATTCGAGTTAAGGACCGAAAAAAGGAAAAACAGGGAGATTAAATAAGACAACACGGAGAACGCGTTCGGAATTCCGGCGTCTATCACTTGAGGGTAAGAAAAGTTGAGAGAAACGAAGAAAATAGTTATGCATTGCCTACAGTATTTTCCCAGGGCGACAGGGATTGATTTTGGCTCCATTGTTTTGAAATTAAATAACCCGACAAAAGCGAAGAAAGAAAGGTAAATGAAAAATAGGAACAAAATTTAACTAAAAATATATCGTAATCTATTCCTATAACCTTTTCTCTTACAAAATATCAATGAAATTACTTCAATTCTATATGTTTATGGACTTGTGGATTTTTTTTTTTAGATGATCGCTGCATCGTAAACGCCCTACCATTGTATTTAATGAAAGATCTAGAGAATGTAGAGAAACGGGCACTGTCAATCATTTTCCCGGGCCTAGCCTATAGAGAGGCCTTAGAGCTTTCAAATATTATGACTATCAATGACTACATCGCTCGTAAAAAGACCTCCCTCTCGATATCTAATGACCCGGCCCATCGCTTACGTAAAATGCTTCAATCGTCAGGGCTGTTGTGTTATAATCTCCGGTGCAAAAGGCATTCTGCGATTCCCAAACGTAGGACCGACGTTTCAAAAATAGTTTTTTAATAAGATCATTTATTACACGACTCGGGCAGTCAGAGGGCCAATAACTAAAATCAACCAATCAAAATGCTCTATTGCCGGTCCAATATTCTTTAAGTATTGGACCGGGCACTGTCCCGAATGGTCCCGAATGATACTGCACTTGTGTCCCTTTCAACTTCAGTCGTATAATAAATCTCTTATTAACCAAGCTTGCTCTGGACCGTACTGGAAGAATATCGGCCCTCGGTCTTTTTTGTACGGACCTCGCTGCGCTCGGTCCGTACTGTCAAGACCTCGGGCCGATATTCTCCCAGTACGGCCCTCGCGCTTGGTTAATAAGATATATGTTTTAACAACGAATTTTAGTGCTCGGTGAATTTTGTAAAAGATGTCGATGCCGTTGTATATATTTCAACAGTTCAAGCTTTCATCATATTTATAGGATATTATTTATTTGGGACTTTAATACTATCATATTACTATTTTAAGTTATATTTTATACTTTATTGTAAATACACATATATCTATCTATCCTTGAAAGTGCCACTCCTATCAAAGATATTACTGTGGTCAGCTACTCTGGTTGTATCAACATCACGTGTCAGTGCAGAAGATTCACGGGAAGCTAAGTGAGTGTGACACAAAGAAATAAAATCAACAAAACATTGGGAATGGATATGAAAATGGAACTGAACAGGTTCATCAAGCTTTGGTTCACGAGACTTTGTATATTATTTTTTTAATAACTTTCTCAAGTACTTTTCTATGCTATTAAAAAATATATATAATAATAGGGGAGCGGTTTAGAAAGTCTACCTTCTAAAGGAAATAATTAATTCTATTCTTATCATTCGGTAATCATTAACGTTCCAGCATTCTTTCGGGCCATTTTCATTTTTCCCTTTTAAGCCTTTAACATGCATTCCTACACTCCAGCAAAAACATTTAGACTTAAAGAGAAAATTAAACCCAGAAGTCCACATAATTCTCTCATTATCATTAATTTCTCTAACAGACTTTTTTCTGCCTCAATCGAGTGTCTATATATCTTATTAACCAAGCGCGAGGGCCGCACTGGGAGAATATCGGCCCGAGGTCTTGACAGTATGGACCGAGCGCAGCGAGGTCCGTACAAAAAAGACCGAGGGCCGATATTCTTCCAGTACGGTCCCGAGCAAGCTTGGTTAATAAGAGATTTATTATACGACTGAAGTTCAAAGGGACACAAGTGCGGTATCATTCGGGATCATTCGGGATCATTCGGGACCATTCGGGGCAGTGCCCGGTCCAATACTTAGAGAATATTGGACCGGCAATAGAGCATTTTGATTGGTTGATTTTAGTTATTGGCCCTCTGACTGCCCGAGTCGTGTAATAAAACTTTTTACCAAACAACAGACATATGTTGTATGCGACTTCAGCCTGACAAACAACGGTGACCGTACTAAAATGGAACACGCCGCTGAACAACTTAGCTGTAGACGGCCTGACTATCAGCCGAGACGGGAAAGAGCTAAGTTCAGACGGTATTATGATAAGGCGAGATCCGGGAGCGAGCGCTTTCTTACCCATTGCTGCCGGAGAAACTGTCTTGTCAAAATTCGATCGTTCTTCTGAATACGACACTACTAAAGTTGGAACATACACTGTAGCAATGGATCTGTACCTAGAATATGTCGAGGGTAGCGCTGGAGGTCTGGGAGAAAAAAAGCTATTCTATCTTTCTACGACTGTTGTCAGTTTCCAAGTAGTCTGAGGCTTTAATTTAAGAGAGCATGAGGACATCATGCGCCTTCTTCTGTAAAAACCAGGAAAATGTATGTTAATTACCTGATGATTTGATGAAAGGCTCGGTTTTAATCCAACTGGCAAATGTACATGTGTTTGGGTTCTTTTTTACCCTTTGCAGTAAAGTGCTGACCATTTTTACTTTACCTTAAGCCGCCTAAAACTTACTCGTGATGGACTGCGATTAAGAAGGCTTCGCAGATTTGATTTTGGCGATGAAAAGCTGCTACCCTGAGTATCGATATCATAACCCAAGCTCTCAAAACCTTCTTAGAGGAAAATTGTTGCCTTAGAAGACATTGAAGCTTCAAAATTTACCATTCAGTTGTTTTTTTTTCGCACCTTCACTGGAAACTAACAAAACTATCTACCAAGAGGAACAGACGTGAAAAAATAGGCTTTGAGCCTATAGGGTCTGAGCTGATGGTTAGACAAACTGAATCAGCGGAAAGTTTTAGTCAGGGTTAAGGTAAATTATATAATTTCAATATATCAACAAAGTTGAAATGGTAAATTGGCCACCGTTACGATTATATAAAAGCTGACGTTTCGAGCGTTAGCCCATCGTCGGAGCGAATAGGGGAATTGTGGGTGTGTGTGCTTTTAATTAAAGGCAGAAAAAGGAGCTACGTGATTGGTGGGAACATGGCAACGAGAAAAAGACGAATAAATTAAGGTAAATTATTTCACTTGAAACTGAGATGTACAGTCATTCTGTATTGCAAGAGTAAGCCATAATTAAAGGACCCGTTCACCCGTTAGAGATTACTGTATTAACCCTGTGTGCGAGAGGGGACTAACGAAACACCCTTCAGAGAGTTCTCTGAAGGGAATCGTTAAAAGGACTTCTAGTTGTCTTTATGAGAAGCAGTGGTTTAAATGAAAGAAGTAATCATGATTCTGGTGTAAGATTCTTTTCCAGTAGACAGGTAAAATTTGAAAGTGGAGGTAAATAAACGTGATATTTTAACAAGCTCAAGTTTTCTCCTTATTTGCATGCAGGTGTGAAGACTTCATCGCGACTATCAAAAGCTACGTCGTCACCATGTAGTATTGGGGACCTAACAGAGGGACGACGTCGTGCGATATTGAAAATTGAGTATTGACAGTATTTCAATACTGTTCCACGTTTACCGCGTTTACGATTGGTGGACACGTCCTGGAATTCTTTTACGATTTTGAGTCGGTAATTGCAAAAAAAGAATACCTGAAGAAGAGACGAGAGATGCTTGCCTAGGATGCAATTAAAATAATCGGAAAGATGAAACTTAAACAAGCAAAAAATCAATCGTCTACAAAACCCGACTTGGTCTATTTTATTTAAGTTTCAAGCAGTTCTTTTCATATAAAGCTTAATTACTACATTTTTAAATAACAAGCCCATATCTTTATTTATAAAGGAGAATACTCAGTAAGGCAAGAAATGCCACATGCAGACAATTGATAAGAATGAAGAGAAATATCAATTAGGAGATTATTAATTGATCCAATACCAAATTCTCCGAACCAACATCATAAGAATTGCATAGCAGACAGTAAGGGGAATTGCTATTGAGATCTTGGGAGAGAAAGTGTAAAGGTGCCACTGAACCAAGTGAACTATCAAGTGCCATGAAAACAATCTTATCAGCTAGAAGAAAAGCGAAACGGTTTGTCGAAACTGATAGCATTTCGACAAAAACTAATTTTCTATCAATATTGCACCGAAATACCTCTAACACAAAAGAACCCGGTACAGAAAGAACGCAAAAAGTGTTACAGCAGTGAGGAACTTTTAATGAAATACTGTTTGTGTTGACGAGGGGGGTGGTGAGGGAGGGGGGTGGTGACGGAGGGGGGTGGTGAGGGAGAGGGGTATTTCGGAAGCTAATTAGCAGACATTATTCCGTAAGTACTCAAACGAAAAACCGGTCAATGGAGTAAAAGGGACGCATATGGCGGAAACATCTTGTAGCTATCACACAGTTTGTGCCTTTCACGATACCTTTTAGCCGTTAGGTAGGAAGGAAAATATACTTTCTCCATTGAAAGAAGGGACTATAGTTCTATTTTGACCTTGACTGGAGGCAAATCTGTAAGATAAGAAGGTTGGGCAAATTCAGCAGTTAAAAATAAACGCAAAAGAGTATAATAATAATGATAATAATAATAATAACAAGAATGATGCAAATAGTAAGAATAATTGCATAGCTGCCAGTTAATCCCAAACTAATTGGAAATTTAAATAGTTAAATAATGTTTAATTACAACTAACTATATAATGAATAAGTAAGAGGAATACATGCTTGTCCAATTTTGGAAATTACTGTTAAAAAAAAAATTCCTCTGACAGCCAATACGGCCTCGTCCAATTTTGGCTGTCCGCAGAAGTTTTTTTTCATCCAATTATTTCCAAATTGGAAAGCATGTAATCCTATTACATGTAGTAATTACACAACAGTTTGGCCGAATGACAGCGGGCTATTGAAGGAACATTGCTTTGAAATGCACTAATGGCAGCTGTTGAATACCAGCCAATCAAGAGTGAGTTTAGTGTTTCAAATGTCGCCTGAAGAAAATTTGCAGAATGCAGTCGAAATGTTGCGATCCTCATCAGAAATTACTGCATCGTAAGACAAACAACATATTCTTACAATTATTATCATTAAGAGCAGTGAGGTAGGAAGAGCTGTGGCTTCAGCCTTCCCCCGTGAATTTAGACACTCCCCCCCCCCCTGATTCCGAGGGTAGCACCTTTGGTAAGAGCTGCAAGCTCCATAGCAAAGAGATAATGGGCCTCAGCATTTGATACGTCAATACGTGAAAATTAATTTCCTCTACCTGTTGGCCTAGTTGACTCTTGAGTGGCTTTTGAAGATGGCGTCTGTGCAGCTACTCTTTCCTGCAGTCTTCTCACTTCATTGTCCAAATCAGGCCACTCCTTTACGATCCTCACAGCACCTTGCAGTTTAGGTTCTTTTGTCAAGGGATTATTACACTGATGGAATATCAAAGAAAGCGTTGATACGTGCACAAACTAACGAACTAATATATAGATGACGACAAGAGCAAACGAATGATGAAACAAAGAACCATGAAGAAAGATATAGATGAATGGATGCAAAATTTACTCTTTCTCTGTCAATGTTTTCATATAGCTATTCCAAGATGTGCCTCAGATTTAACTGAGCACCAGTTTAAAACACATTAGTATTTATCCTTAAATTAGTTTATTATAGTGATATAAATTCAACGCAAATAGTATCTCGGTAATACCGTTTTTGGATATTGTTTTCCTTTCATAAAAACAGGAAAACATAACGAAGAAACCAGACATGAACCCCGTAAATATCCGGCTAGTTTGCATTTATTGAGCTAAACATGACTGAGTTAGTAAAAAAAAAAAACCCACTCATACACTCTAGCTCAGCAGCATAGGGTACATTTCAACTGAGTGTTGTAAAACCCAACGGCCAATTAAAACAAAGAAAAATAATGAACCAATGAGAGCTAAGAATAAAAACAAGCAAACCGCCTAAAGCGCGGGAAAACTCGGGAAAACGTGGGCGACCAAGATGTGATTGGTTGTAGTTATGCTTTTGATTAGTAGAGAGACAGGCACGTATATTTTCTGAACAATCGCATATTGAGGTAAAGGAAAACCAAGGCAGTCCCGGAATGCTTCTAACACTCAAGTGAAAGTTGCCCTAAACGACTGAGAATACAATACCAAGTCAATCGCCTTAGCTGTGCTCAGTGACTCGTCATCACACCACGTCTCACACCAAAGCCACTCCTGAGGAAGGGATTTGATGGGAACTTGATGGATCATGTTATTAGGCAAGTCCTGTAGAGAGAGAGAATTAGGAATGATACGAGGTAAAGTTAACTGAAGCAATATGGAGTAGGTCGCTCCATCCGTAAGTAGGTCTGTTCGTCCGTTTGCACATTCGTCTGTACGTTCGTCAGAAAGTCTTTCACTCTGTGAACAACAAAGTTGACAAAATAAATAAAACTGCCAATGTTTTGAAGACATTTTTTTGCAACTTTGACAAAAACGAGAATGAACACCGAATCGCAACTTCTTACGGAATGACGCCGGCTTCCATTGTTGTTTGCACTGTTGGAAAATTCTGGCCCCGTTCATAGCAGTTCTTAGAATGTCTCAATTTTAGCGTTCAAATTTAAAATCGTTATCCATATGCATGAGTTAGTTATAGGATGATAATTTGAAATAGAAATTATCAAGGCAACAACATTAATGTTTTCATTTGTCAAGTTAAATACCACTGGATTATCTGTCTCTCACCTGATCAAGGTTAGAGAGACTGTTCGGATCTTGACTCAAGCCCTGGTTAACAAATAACGAACAAATTAACTGAGTGTCCTCCTCAAAAGTCGAATAAAAAATGTAATAAAAAATAAATAGGACAACAAAGAAAAGAACCACGTCTTCCAGTATGATTTGAAGCCTCGCAAATTCCCATTGACGGATAAAATGAATGCTTTGCCTTTGGGTACTTTTTTGCCAAAGAGTAGTATGAACCTACCTGATACTGTCCTCTTAACCTGTCACCTGCGGCCAGTCGCCTAAATCGATCCAAGTCTACGACGTACAACGCACTACAAAGGAAAGTAAAAGGTCAGAATTACAGTGTTTTATGAAATCAAAGGCACTAATAAATCTAACTGAACTGCAGCCATTCATAAAACTGTTCCTCACCTGATATGATACGGTTTTCCACCCAGGTGACTTCTCCAGTAACCAACATTCCAAAACCTGCAAAAAAACAAATGCTCTAAGGCATCAGCTGCACTAAATGTTATTCAGTAAAAATTTGGAACGCATTTTTTTCTGTCACCGCGGTTTCACCTTGAGTGGCACCTGCAATATTTAGATCGGGAATTTTTAGAACGCCGGGTAAGTAGTGCAATGCGGATGGCTGAGGGAGAAGTTTTAAGAGAACGCTGGCACAAATGATCACAAGGAATCTATAACAAATCCCTTCCGATCGACGTTAGCACATGCCTTGTCACTCTAGTAGGGCTGAATGATCGCTTATTTAAGCTCTATTTTGTGCTTTAATACTTCCCAAGAAAGTGATTATAACATCACGAAATTTTTTGCGATAGCAATTTTATTAGAGCAGATGCAAACAAACGAAAATAACAAGATATGAGATATAATTTACCTAAAACCATCCATCTCTTTGCGGCTGCTACAGAAAGGCGTGTATGCATAGGGAGCTCCGCGTAAGTTCATTTCATTGAGCTCTTTTAGGTCAGCTCTCACAATCTAAAAATGTGAGTCAATCACAAATATAGCGAGTAATTCATCATTTATACATTAATAGATCACCAAGCCTATGTGAGAAGAAGAAATGATTGCATCAGAACTAAAAGAAAGACAAAAAGTGCATATGTACGGTGTCCGTTCACAGCGTGAGGTGCAGCATCAGTTTTAAAAAAACATGAATCAGAGAAAATATAACAAAAATGTAACTGTAGAGTGGGACTTGTCACAATCAAACGAGATAACATATTTAAAGCACCATTAAAAGGTTGAAAAATACTTACTAAATCTGCATCTACGAAGATGATTTTCTTAACGTGGAGCGGAAATAGTACATCCAGAAATAAGATTTTGTACCTAAAATTCACGAAATAGGATATGGTAAAAGTATGAATAATTCGGAAGTGACGAAATGTCCCAAACACTGGAAGATATAAGATTTGCAAAGATGGTGAGCTAATCTTCGAAGAAGAAAATGCACAAATATTTGAAAGCTGAAATAGCAAACAAATGACAAGGAAAGGATGTATCCAGCTTGGAAAAAAGATTTGTTCTCACCCCCAGATGACCCTCTGCTTCTCGGTTTGTGCGTGTAGCCAGTGAGGCCAGTGGTACTGAACAAGCTCGTACTCAAAGCCATATTCTTTGGCCATGTGAGGTAGAAACGCCTTGAAAGTAAATACAGCAAAGGTGACCGCCAGTTTTAAAGCTTAAGTCTGGACGAGGACTAAACGCATGAAACAATATGGTTTCACCAACGTAAAGAAATAAAGCCTAAAGAAGCGCATTAGTGGTAAGCTTCCTCTGGTTAAGTATAACCAAACTGGAAGTTACTTTCCAAGGACATCAGTTTTTGGACTCTTCGCCGATATTCTTCTTCTCTTCACCGATATTCAACTTTATTTGACTACGCTTCAGACACTGGGTCAGAATTAGAACTGTTAATCATTACCGTCATGGTTGGTGACAGGAAGTTCTTCAAGAACCAAAACTTCACTGGATTTTTGGTATTCTTCATAACAGTCAACATCATGATTCTGGAAGAAAGAAAAATGATATTCGCAATAAAAATAACAATAACAATCACGTTCACGATCACCGGATCACGATCACGATCGCACTTACGATCACGTTCACGATCGTGAAGTCAGTAGTGGAAAGGAGTCCGGTCATACCTAAATTGATTAAAGACTTAGTTAGGTCTGGCCCTCCGCAAGGTTTGTAGATCATAACCAAGGGCCAAATATTCTCCCTTAAGTACATAGTGGGTAGAACAAACACAAGAAAAAAAAAATTTACCAGAGCTTCCTTTTGTTTACCTCAGGAAACGTTCATAGAGATGACCGGACGCCACAGAGAAAACGTTGATGGTTTCATCTTTGGGGGAGTCTCCTGTAGATTCACTGCCAACCATGCTGGTTAAAAACAAAGATACAACACTGTTTCTGGTTATAAAAATAAACGCCGCAAACAACAAAGAGGAACAAAATACGCCTGAATATCACGAAACTTTGTTAAATAGAGAGGAAAAAAAAACGTTTTTGCAGCCAATACTTTTACATCGCAAGCGAGCAAGTGCGTATTGCTCCAAGAACTGTTGAGATAGCTCCGATGCCAGGAGGGAGTCGCTTTAAAGACGGTAAATGATTCAAACGAATTGAACTCTCTTACATAGCTTCTTAAGTTGCACTCACAAAGCAAACAAGTTATCTTTCCACATCGCTAGATCAATGCGTTTCCTTACTCGCTTCCAATAATCTCACAAAGGCAACAGACGATTTTCCTGAAATCGCGAGGCTCTGTAAAACCATCCCAACAACGAATCATAAGGCAAAATAGATTACCTTGATAAAGAGTCCCAGATACCACCCGACGACGCGCTGTCAGAATCACTGAGCAGATCTTTTCCTTCCATCCCTGGTTTTCTCCTAACCTGAACACATGATCAACAACGAGCAGTAAACAACCAGAGCCAATGACCCAGTTTACCCCGGTTTCCAAAGCATAGAGCGACTTAGATTAATCCTCCTACTACTCCCCTGGAGGCGATAATAGTCCACAACAGGTTGACCCCCCCCCCCCCCCACTCAACAACATTTTGTCAAGTTTCCCTGACAGTTTGCTGATATACTAGCATTCCATCACAAATGCTGCAGTCTCATTGATTAAGCTACTCGCTATCTATTTCGCGATATACACCAAGTGACCTAACAGCGTGCGGTTGTAAACAAATCGGGACAAAAACATGAGCCTGTCTTGTTTTAAAGTTTTGAACGACTGATACCTCTCTACTAAAACAATTAGAGATAATCGCTCTCAATTTTTAGATGTGATAGTTGGTTCGCCATCATCACCTATCACAAGACAGAAATCTCAAGCTCATAATCTAATTGTTCAAAAGGCCGCCTTTTTGGGTAGAAGCATTGTCATCACACTAAGAATTACACATGCAGGACGTTGAACGAGAGGCAAGTCTCAAATGATAATTAAAGGCTACATTTTCTTAAAACGTAGATTTTTTTTTGTCATTGAGTCAATCTTACCTTTACTTTGAGCAGTTTTCCAATAAAGCTGTCAATAACAACTGTAAAATGACCATCGTCTTCCTTTGTGCTTCCAGAAACACTACAGGTACGAAAATTAATAGTAGTCTTAAGGAAAAAGCTGTACAACCAACGTTCAACGATTGAACAGAAGAGAGAGTGAAGAATTGTGCGTTCGGTTCCATGTATAACTAGGGTTACACTTTAGAGGCACAGATGAAAAAAAATATGGCGTACACCTTTCTTTACAGCCTATTACCTTTCTATCTCGTAAATTTCAGCTGATCTTCCCTCTCGAACCCGTAAAGACCAGGCGCCAGGGTAAGCCTTAAGCTGAAAGTATCCCTGTTCATTGCACAAATAAATGATATAACAATAAATCAATTTTGTAATCTAACGATTCTTTTTAAAGCAAATAAATGCGAAAAGCAGTTTTAGCCAGCACACTTCTCTAAGTCTTACCAAATTTGCCATGACAATCGTGTCAAACATGGCAGGGTCTCTTGAAGTACCGAGGGTAAATTGCAGTCCTCTAGGGGGCTGTCTAGTGTGAAAGTCGGAGCAATGTCCTATTGAAAAAAAAAAGAAAATATAAACATACGAGGAAGCAGAAAAAAGGCCAAGGTTAACTGGTTCATTTTGACGAAAATTCCGCCTTTGGGTAAAGCAATGAACAGGCTTTAGGGATGGCATATGAATTAATTCTCGACAAGTACTGGTAGCCATAAAATTGCCACTGCAATTTGAAGGGATTTGGAACAATCGCAAATGACGTGAATCTTAATTTATCAGTGTCTTTGAAGTGTGCAACTTCATCCTCAATCCTATTCTGTCGTTTCTTTCAATTCTACTGTGCAAAAGCAAGTGATAGAAATATCAGCTTCAAAGGCGACGCTAAGCTAATATTTGATTAACATGTCATGGTGTGCACCTTCAATAAAGATATATTCCAAATCAAACTTTGCTTGTACTTGGTTCTCCACCTGAATAAACAGATACAATGCATGCGTCAGTTAAAGGGTTAACTCAGACAAGGCAAAACAAGTAACACTCTACCAAATGCTTGCCAGATTTGAGAACTGTCTAAGCTTAAATGGGAATCTTCAGGCTAAGTAGGACCACTAGTTTCGATGTGGAACTAAACGCCGCTCACATACGTTATCCTGAAGTTGACGTGTGTGGTGCCGTAAGAGACGGTAGACACACCCAGCCATTCGTGGAATTCTAACTAAAGTTATAAATTCATTTGTTAACTGATAGACTTCTTCTTCGGCGTTCCTATCCTGACTCCTTCAAGTTCCTCCTGTGAGAGTGAGTTCTCCACCCAAGAACATAGCACAATGACCTCGCAATCCACTGAGCCAGCTAGTATCTCCCACACAATTCTTAAGTACGAATTCAAGGTAAAAAAAACAATCCTCACTTCCTGTAATTTAATGTTGTCCAAATCGTAAGGAGAGTACACTGCCTCTACCATCCACCCCAGAGGTGTGTCCATATGCATGGTAAGAAGAACCGACTGCGGCATTTCAGAGAACACCGCTGCTGGTCCCTCTGCGATGGTGCCATCATCATTAAATGACACTTCGGGTTCCAGGACGTATCGGTAGAAACGATTAATAGGCAACTCGGAGAGCTTCTCGCGAGAGTTCATGGCAAGCTTGAAGTTAACATTTGTAACATTTTGAAGGACCTGGAGGAAAAAACACAAGAAGAAAAAAAAAAATTCGTCAAAACTGTCCAAGGTATTTATTTGCTTACCAAACACTTTAACAAAAGTTTTTCCTACATCCTGTGAGCGAGGCCTTATCCCCCTGAAAAAAGGAGAACTTTGAAGTCTGAAGGATTTCCCCTTAATAGTAGGGTAATGATAGCCCACTAGGGCAAACTCCAATCCTTTGGTGACCACAAGTGTGAGAATCGTTTAAAGTCCCTATTCACCCTCAGAGGTTTATATATATTTCGATTCTTTGCGTTATCAGGATTAATCTCCCCAAAAAAATATTGCAATTGATTAAATATTTCCCGAGATATGCCGTCTCAAAGTTACTCTTTTGGCAAAGCCCCTTTGACTTGGCCGGGAGAGAATTACTGGGCCGAGTGACGTCCCAGCAAGAACGAATGTTAACTTCTTGTATAAGAACATTTGTCTATTGCTGTAAAATGATGTTAAAATGCGGACTCGTTGCGTGGTCGCTGTTTGCTCAAATACATCAGATTCGTCTAAAGGCATATTCAAGTGAATGTAGGCACATCGATCGAAACACATTCTTGCTGTGACGTCATGAGGGACTTTTAGTTACCAGTATTAACTTAGCCCGGCCAAATCAAAAGGGCGTGGCAAAGGACAAACTTTGAGGCGGCATATCTCGGGAAATATTTAATCAATCAAAAAAAATTTTTTTTGGAAATTAATCCTGATAACGCAAAGAATCGAATATATCTAAACCTCTGAGGGTGATGTTGATTTGTGAGCGCTCTGAAGATGGCACGTCAGAGCGTGGGAAAATTGTTCCAAACCACTTTAAATAACGCAATTATCAAGTAACTGTCGTGGATTAGTTGGCTGATTCGTCCACTGTTTCCTTTCGATACTCGACAACTCACACTTTAATTACTTTTCTCTATAATTTTATCTATTGTTGAAAGTAAAAAAGAAAAGAAAGCTCAAACTAACCATCAGTATTGGCGAAATTTTCTGAGCGGCTGTAAAGAAGAGAAATATAGGAAATAAATCAACCGATATCGATTATAAATACAAGAGGACGAAAATCGATCATGCAAACAGTTTTAGCAGCAAATTGCACAGGATGGTATTTAATAATCATAGTAGCCTCGTCCAATAAAATAATTTCTACAGTCTCTCTTTTTTCTACTTTTGTATGACTCACTTGGGTTTAAAGTCTGGAAAGTATTGTTCCAAGTGGGCTTAGTAAGAAAGTGGAGTTGATACCGTAACGAAGATTTTTAGAAACAAACTAGCGAAACCAAACAGTACCTTGAGACAGAGGATCCAAAACTGCCACCACATCAAAACTGGCACCTTCTCGTTTCGGCTTGATTTTCATGACACTGAAAAAGGAGACACATCTCACTCTTTAGTAGGCCTTTTGAGGTGGGACTGGTGCGTTGAAGCAGCGCGCACCATCACGTTTTGTAAAGACTTTCAAATGGGTTACATGTTTGCATTTGATGTGGTCTTGCACGTTGAAGTAAAAAGAATCATGCCGCAATGTTCTATGTCAATTTTTTTGCACTGCGCAAAGTTTCCTTTATTTTGAATAAAATTTGGAGAAAAATAGTAATTCGGTTGGATAGACAGCAGAAAACAGAACTTAAAACAAGCGATAAAGCGCTACAATAGTGCAACTTGAGACAATGCAGAAACAAATTTGACAACACTTCGGGTACAAATCAACGCCTCTTCTCACCCCCTACCTATGTTCACTAGCTTTTGCAGTTATTTCCTGACGAGACCTCTTTTCTCGGCAGATCAGCGCAGAGGAGACCTTCATGATGATGTCGCTTCTAAATTCACTGAAAACGAGACAACAGAACATTGAGTACACCACTCTGTACTGGATAACTGTCATTTGTTACACGACTCGGGCAATCAGAGGGCCAATAACTAAAATCAACCAATCAAAATGCTCTATTGCCGGTCAATATTCTCTCAGTATTGGACCGGGCACTGTCCCGAATGGTCCCGAATGATACTGCACTTGTGTCCCTTTGAACTTCAGTCGTATAATAAATCTCTTATTAACCAAGCTTGCTCGGGACCGTACTGGAAGAATATCGGCCCTCGGTATTTTTTGTACGGACCTCGCTGCGCTCGGTCCGTAGTGTCAAGACCTCGGGCCGATATTCTCCCAGTACGGCCCTCGCGCTTGGTTAATAAGATATATATATTGTATAATTCCAGAAAGCACTTTTCCTGTTTAGGGTAAGATACGTAAGGGAGGGGAGCAACACTCAACGAGCTTGTACACCAAGATGGCGGATTTTATTCAACTGAATTAATGAACAGTGTATTTGACCAAGAATGTAAAAATTTTTAGTGAATTTAGGGTGACCTTTTCAAGCCAAAATCAACTTGGAATAAACATTATAAACATGATCCTCGCTGGTGGACTGCAATTAAGGAAATATTTAGTACTACATTTCTAACATCTAAACCCTATCTCACATAAATTTCAGATAAAAATGCAAATCACCTTGTATCATCATCCGCAGGCAAACCATCAAATGCCATTTCATCAACCTGTTGACAAACAAATACGCAGAAATCAAGTCCGACTAAGCCAAATGGCTACGCATTTCTCTCTCAAATGTGGCTTTCTCGTGTAATCAATTGGTTTACTTATCAAATCATCTCAAAGTGGTTTTAAATATCCAACCTGGTCTCTGACTTTTCGGGCGTACAAGTCCATGTCAAAGTTCTCAAGAAGTTTAAAATCATCTTCAGTAAACAAAGTATTACCAGCCAGCGGACCAAGAACCTGTTGAAACAACACTTCAGCTGATATGAACTATGCAGACTAAGACAAGAACCGGCTCAATAGGCTCAAGGTCCCATAACTCCCCGCGGGTAAAGCCGAAGCGCTAGTAATGACGGCGTTCTCGCAGGCTATATATCTACCTGTAACAGCAATAAAAAGCTTCAAGCATAGAATTTTCCCCCTTTGAATCCCATGATCTGATTGTTAATTCTTTCCTCTACCAACTATACATTTCCTTGTAAATTGGTTGCTAGAATATGGAGTTAGATCAAGACAAAAACTTCTAACAGATAAGTTTCAGCATTCTCACTACCTGTTTGCTGGTTAATGAACAAACATTAGAGGGAGAAGTTAAATGTTAATAACTTTTGGGAATTGAAGGGTGAACACTCTTCACTTACCCTTCCGTTAGTTATGACAGCAGGTTGACCGGGACGAAGGTTAACAACACCTGTACAGAAATGCTGGTGTGAGAACAGCTTGCCTTTGAAGGCTTTCCCGTCAGATAACTTTGCTTGTATAGCTTCTACTTTCAAACCCTGATAATAGGGAAACACGTAATAAATCAACTAATTGAAATCAAAGAAGATTCTAAGAGAAAAAGGATAAAATGTGTAGTACATGAAAACAACCTATGCCGTATGACGTCTTTACTCTTCAACCACCACTTGAAAGAGTCAAGTTTTCTTTCGACTTTAATTTTCTTTGTTTCACTCCGTTGTTTAAAATTATATACGCAATATGAGGTAAAAAAAGACTGTCATGTTTTTTAAAACCCCTAAAATAGCCCATTCAACCTGTCCAATCCATCACAAATACACGAACATTTCGATGCGATCGAGTCCTCTTTCACTTGTTTAAAGAAAATCATTGCGTGACGTGATTTACACTTGGAATTAACTGACTGTTCCCGAGAAAATCCCCGTATGACCAGCTCCTTCGCCTTCTTTCTCATTTTGTCAACCCTGTGTTACACCACGGTTCGTGCTCCGCAAGAATTACGCCTGGATTTTCAAAGTTATTTCATGAGTTGCAAGCCTTTCTAATCCTCTTCAACCTCAACCAACCTCACTCTTTCTCGCTTATTTTTTCAGTTTTGCTGTTTTTCTTTCCTGTTAGACTAATATTGTGTTTTTCCACTTTAACTGAAGGTAATTTTGCATGCGGCACTGAACGACTCGATCAAGATCTATTCAATCACATATACCGGGTTTTTCGCCATCAAATCTGCCATTGCTTTGGAATCTGAAGACAGTTTATCAAAGTCGTTGCTCTCATCGAGCAAGCTCTCCATGAATTTTAACATTGCTGGTGTAACGTGACTTTTTGAAGACAGTACAGCCTCCACTGTTCTGGCGATCTGAAGCGATTCCGGTAAATCATCCGTTTGTTTTACAGCTGGATTGTGAATGAGCCCCACTCTTGCACTTGAGGATGATTTCTGCGAAGGAAACAAATTTTCAAAACCGGAAAAGGATAGTTTTTCAAAAAGTTCAAAGCAAGTTTTCTTTTTCGCAGAGTACAAGTAGTTCTTTGAGAAAATAAACCAGGTTTTGCTCGAAACCTCAGGCGCAAAATAATTAATGAATTCAACGTCATTACTCTTTACTTATTATATAGTAAGCCTGGTGCTTTCTAAAGACACAAAGGTGTATGTTCCTCGTAAAAACCTAAGTCACATTACATTTTAGCTTGGTTAAGCTTTTCCTGGACAAAGTAACGGTTTAGTTAAGATGGTGGTTTTAAGATTTTCGCATTTGATACAGAATCTACTTTTAAAAGGCTCACTGGAAATCATTATTGCGCGGTCTTCGGAGCTTTATCCTACTGGCAAGATTTACATGGCTAGAAGCTAAGACTCCGATCCTTCTTTGAAGAATTACGGTGATAACAACCATTGTAGTGACCTACCAGTTGTTGGAGGGCTGCTCTGACTAGCACTCTTCCTTCTTTGCTGGCCAGGTCAGCAATAACCCAGTAAGTCACAGGTTTTAAACTTAGATCTTCTACGAAAGATAAAAAACAGGAACCAAACAGTGTCAACCTAAATGCCAAGTACTTTGGGCTTCATGTCAAAGTGGAAGTCACTCCGAAATAAGTCGAATTGCTTGAACTAATTTAGAGTTGACAGTTTGGTAATGTTACAATGTAAGAACTTTTCTAATTTCGTGATGCAACAATCATCAGTGTGAAAAAAAAAACCTATTGCCCGATAGAAAATAAAAGAACGTTGGATTATAATGTAAGGTCTCAATGGTATCGATCTCCACAGCATTTCCTCTCACCGCGGTCAGTTAAATTGCTTACCAGCAATGATTATCAATGTCACCATAGCAACTTCAGCCCCATCCCTTTCCACATCGTTATCCTCATCCTATCGTCACACCATTCTCTACCCTTATCCGAATCCCCATTTCACCCTCCTGCCCCATTACATTCCTTCTACCCTCAACTTCGTCGTCTCTATCGCCATCAATCTTAACTTCGTCCGTATCCTTGTTCGATTCCTTTCTTCCTTGCTTTGGCCTCCCATCCTCTTCCGTTCATTATAATCTCACTTTGATCGTCACCCTCCATCATTCTCCTCATCTTCTCCGCGACTGTTCTTACCTTCACCCTCACCTTTGTTGTTATCCTAATCCATGCCCTTCCCCAGCCTTAACTTCATCGATATCACTATCACCAATGACTTACCATCGTTCCACATCATCATTTACTTAAAACATAGCTACTATAAGATACAATATTACCTCCTTGTTTAGTTAAGTATTTCAATTCCTTGGCAATGACGGAAGTCATCTGCGAACTATCGAGCATAGCAAATGCTTCAGGATTATTAATATCCACATCTGCAAAACAGAGAAGAAACTGATAATAATTAATATTTACTTTTCTCCTACTGATCCATAAAAATTTCTTCAAAAACAAAACTGGGCGGTGTTAAAAAACACGTGGGTGAGGAATCTTTGCGAGAGGACAAGCCTGTCATATGATAAAATAATTAACATTGACTTTTTTCCCAGAGATTCATAAAATTTAGTTAAAAATAAAACTGCAGAGGTGTTAAAAACACATGGATGGGGGGGGGGGGGGGGAGGAATCTTCGCGAGAACAGGTCTATTTGACCGAGAACTTTAATTTTAATGGGGGCTAATGATAATTTTTTGTGCGAGTTTTTCTTTTCAAACACCTTCACAGATCATGTTTCTTCAATTCCGCACTCCCTCCAGTTTCAGTGTTGTTTTTGTTGTTATTGTTGTTTTTGCTGTTGTTTATCGTTTACCTGTACTTAATTGGCCACCAGTCAAGTCAACATAAGGTCTCTCCATTGACTGTACCATGCTGTTAACTCGAGGTACCACGTTTGGTTGACTCATGAGATATTCATACACACTGGAGTAGCGATAAACTGAGCCCTACAAACCAAAGGAAGAAAAAAAGTGAGAATCTTTTACTAAATCATTTACTGCTAAAAACTGCACTAGCAATTACAGGTAACGTCTATTCGAAGAGAATTGACATTGAGAATGTTATATTCGCTCTGAATGAGAGCTAACGCTCGAAAGGTCAACTTTAGAAACTCTTTATGGTGGCTAGTTATGTTGTCAACTCGGTCGATACAACCAAATTCTCTTGTAACCCTCCCCCTTCCTTCACCAACGCAGCACCACAGTTTCTTTAGAAACTTACCCCGTTTATTCATTTCATATTATCCCAGTTACACTTCAGAATGAAGTCGTAAAAAACAAACAAGCAAACAATTAATTTAGTCCTTACTGGTTGGTTCACTGTATCTTAGAGAAACAATTTCATGTAAAGGTCCGTCTAGCATTTTTCCAAAATTTAATTATTGCTAACAATGAGTATGTCTCACCGAAAACACGGCATGTTGTATAGGACCTGTTTGAAGCATCACCTCTCGCACAACTGCTTCATCTAAATTGTCAAACTGAAGAATAAAAACGCGATAAAAGGAAAAAATGTTTTGTACGCACAGCAACTCTAACGTGAGAATTACACCTGCCCATGTTACAAGGATTTCCATAAATGCACTTAGAACTTTCAAAATAAAGGAAGATGTTGTTACGATCACCAAGATTGTCGAGATTTTTGCAAGGCTACATAGGGTTTCTGTTAAAAATCATCAAAAAAATCATCCCACGCGACAAGACTCTCGTATAATGCGTGCAAGTTGGCACACACATTTACACAGAAGTAAAGAGGAATCAAAACATTAAAACCAGGGATACCATTTTAGAACTTATAGAACTTATTTTTATACATTCTTGACTTGATAATGACGTTATGTTAACGTCGAAACGTCGTCGATTTTAGCTTTCTATAGCTTTTTATCGTTTCTAAATTTTACAATGTTATCAAGCAACGTTTTGTCGCAAGTTTTTATCGTCAAATGTTATTCCAAGTCACTTCTTCTACGGATACGATTTTATAGCAAAAAAAGAAAAATGGCAATTTAACTACATGGTGCTAAGGGAAAGCCTACAAGCAGACCCTAGTCATTAGCACTTCGGCATGAGTGTTATTTTTTTGGCCGCAGAACTGAGAATGAGGCCTTAAACAACGTGAGCCTGAAAGAGGTCTGTAAATGGTCTCCGACTGAAAATTAGTGCCAGACCCCCGGTCTCCCTGATTCTCAACTTCTCAAATATTCCCGCGGGCGGAAAATCACGCGTCCTGTAGTGATAACGTTGAGGGCATGCTCGCACGCTACTAAACTAATTGACAGTTCTTTAGCGTGGTCTGTACTCTTAGCGACGACGGTGTTCGTCATCACAATGGGTAAAATTTTGTAGACTACCAAGGCGCACCCAAGGGAGCCTGCAACAAATTTTGCGGACCACTGTGATGAATATCGTTGTCTGTAAAAGTACAGACTACGCTAGACCACTGTCGATTTGTTTTTTACCAAATATCGACGTCAAATAAAACGATTCTTTCTTTACACGTTGCATGACACGTTGATGCGAGCAGCGTTTTCTGCACTCTTATCGACAACGATAAATTGGCCAATCAGATTGCGAAATTACTGCCAATTGAGGTAAAATAAAGGATGGCTAACCTCTTCAGTGTTGATGGGTACACCATTAAGGACAACTTGAGGCAACTGATGAAATCCTGTCTTATCAAAGAATCGTTGGGAGGACTAAAAGGTAAAAAACACGAAATGTTATTGGAAAAGAAACCCTTACGACCTTAATAACGAAACAATCGCCGGAGTTTTCACCTTTCGATCCTCGTCGTACTCAGATTCTGCACCGAACAGTTCTTCTGCATCATCGTTGCCAAATAACGATGTAAATGAAGTAAAGACCTTGTCTGCAGTTGGCACTTCGCCTTCAGCCAAATTGTGATATAACTAAGTGTGAAACAAAAATGGTTTATGTTTCGGAAAAAGGGAAATAAAAAGCACAATCTCGCCATAAAATCCACAGGACAACTTACCAATCAATGTAAAATAAACTCATGGGATAATATTTCTAAATTAAATGATAATAGTCACGCTGTCATTGGTTAACGAGAGTATATAGACAGGTCCAAAGTCCAACCATTTTCAAAGCGTTGTCCACAAAAATCGACAATTTTGCGACTTTAACTAAACAAATCAGTGGTCCTCTGAGATCTCCGCCAGCTTTTTTATCGAGACTTTTAAACAGAGCGCGGACTACACTCGCTGTTTCACTGACCTGAAGAAGCCAATCAAATGCCTGTCGCGAGTCCTTCTCAGATGTGATGAAGCTAAACGCTCGAGCAATTCCTACAGCTGCATTAGTCTTCGCGTCGACTTCGGCATCTAGAGGAACATCAGCAACCAGTGACAAACCAATTCTGAGAAAATCATGAATGCAAAACTTTAGTTATTTCTGTTGGGTTTAGTTATTGTAATTCCTTTTGGTTTTGTTGTACTGTTGCTTGTCAATTTTTTTCAACACTCTGCGTTCAAGAGCAACAGCCTCGAACTCACATTCGCACCAGCGTTGTAGGAAAACACATTACGGAAAGTCTCTACGCTCTTTCGATTCTCACCAATGGCGTAAACTGAGCGCGACTGAACGAATGTACACAGCCGTGAAAAAAAGCTATTAATAAAATTACGTAAAAAAAACCCGAGAGCAGAAATATGACTAAAATAGTTACAATTGTTCTTGTTTCTCCTATGAAAAGGATACAACCTCCATGTATGAGCTGGATGGACACGTGTTGCAGAAAGAGTGGGTGAAACTTGGCGACTGCGTCGCGTTGTGAGTAAAAACAACTTTCACTCAGTAGATCGGCGGAACAGAGAAACCTAACATGCATAACTTCGAAAATTGCAAAACGCGTAGCGTAGTATAACGAATTTGGCTCAGTGTAAAAAGCACCGTTAATGTAACAATGTCATAAGTTGTTTAACTCATAATGCAATAACCTTTTCATGGGTGTATATAAAACTGCGCAAATTACCTGACTGGAAACGAATTTTGAAGCAATTCATTGACAACCTTGATCAGTTCGATACTCTGGACATCCAAAGGGTTGACAAACAGAACCTTGAAAGAAAACAAGATTTCCGTTGGATTTACACTCCACCACAGTTTTACTAACTCTCAGCTTTCTTATCGAAGTATTGTACAGCAGAAAACATTACCAGATTGAATATGTTCTTGGCAATATAGCGCATCATCCCAGGGAAGGTTGGACGTAGTATCTGTCAACAAAAAACCGGTAAACAAAACCTAAATAATAGGATTTTGAAAGACAAACAGGTTAAAAAAAAAAAACAACAACAACAACAACAACATAACAGGCACTAAATTCACAGGACCACAGTTTCAGTACTTACCTCCTGTATTTCAGAAGGCCATCCCCAATATTGCCGATCTTTTTCAAGGTCGTTTATAAACTAGCAAAGATAAAATAAGCAAATGCAGTCACCAGATCATTCCAAGGAAGTCAGATTTAAGCAATATATTTTGCAACACGACACAGCAATATCAGTAACTCACATAGACTTACCACAATAGAGTCGTGTCTTGCATCTAAAACAAATGATTCATGCTCTGGTTGAGTGGCAAGGGACACAAGTTTACCGAGAGCTTCACCCTGAAAAACAAACATTTCGTTACGAAAAAAAGATGTTAAATGTTAATCGTCTTGTCACGAGCTCGAGGCATCACGAGATATCGAGCCGCAGACCTTCGCGTTGATATTTGTACCAGCTGCGAGACTCAATTTTTCTTTCTTGAAAAAAATTGTTGAGATGAAATACATTTTTATCATACCTTGATACCTAGGGACGAGAGCCGGTCAATCGCAAGTGCTTCACCACGTAACAAGTCTAACAGTCTAAAAGACAAAAAAACACCAAAAAAAGTTTACAATTCATATTGACCTAAGCTCAATAAATTGCTCTGCCAGCATTCAAACGGCAGCAAGGTTAAAAATGTTAAAAATGTGACCACCAGGTCGTCAATGCGATAGAAAATTGACGTTTCGAAAGTCTTCCGGAATGCTTTGATTTCGCTCTACTTCGCTTTTTGAGGTGAGCGGTCCTGAAAACACGCGCCATCCTCTCAATCAATCACATTCAAGACTTCAAACAATCGCGCCTTGGTCTCCCGTTTTTTCCCGCGTGGTTCGCTCCTATGATTGAAGGGGCTACTTATTTGAAGATTAGCCCAGGGATCAACGATGTCAGTTTTTATTTGTACTAATGTAAGTCACGGTTCTTTACATCCATGGTAATCGTAATCGTTACGTAGTAGTCAACTGAAATTAAATAATTTAGGGATACGTTATTATTTACAATATTCTTAATCGAAATGATAAACGAAATGATAAACTTACAATTTGTATTTCTCCGTAATCGGATCCCTTGATGTTTGCGTTGACCGTTGATGACTAGCTTCGAATGAATCTTACAGCATAAATTGTTCTTTAAATTACAAGTCACACGACCTGATTTTTCCCGCCGCGCGTAGTAGAGGCGAATTTGTAATTACGATAATTTATTCTATTTCTTTCTACGCGCTCCACTGAACATGCAAATCACCGCGCTTGAAGAATTTTGCGTTCTCATTGGCTCTTTATGATTTTTCCCCTTCTGATTGGCTGTTGCGATTTCTTTGGTTTTGGTTTTACGAGTCAATCGCACTACGCACTATTTTTAAGTTAACATTTCTTTGAAAGCACTTTACTTTTGTGATACCCAAGTGAAATAAATGACCCATAAATGGTCAAACACTTACTGAAAAGGATCAAGATCATCCGCTTGCACCAGAAGGCCATTTATCAACAAGGCACTGTCTCCGGGATCCAGCCCAAATTGTGCAAAATGCTGTGGTAAAATAGATTTAAAAATTTGGTTAGAGAAAGATGTTCAGTTCGTCTTTTCACGTACGTGGGACAAAGAAGAATTCCCCATGTGGAATCAAACTTCAGACCTTCGGATTTCCGCACTCTGATGCTCTAGCACCGAGTCACAGAGACTCCATGGCGAGCAAGGCCCATTACGAAGTTCACATATGACACGCGTCTTGCCTACTACTAGGATCGGCGATGTCGATAACGTCATTCACATCTGAGATGGCAAAATAATTTTGTTCCGGTTTTTGCATACACCACTTTCATAAATGGCTGCCGGATTAATATTCTTTTGTTTAAATTTAAATTAGCCCTTCTGGCCTCGCTTGAGATAATGTATTCTTTTGAATTTTGTACTGAAGAACGAGGCCAGAAGGGCTAATTTAAATTTAAAAAAAAGAATATTAATCCGGCAGCCATTTATGAAAGTGGTCTATATGGTAAATAAAAAAAAAAACACCCTTGAATTAATTGCTCTGAATTTCTTTTAAAAATCTCCTTTACCAAATTATGGCTTTTACACTTGGAAAAAGTAGTAACGTAGGTGTACACGAGGTGGGGCCTGTTGCAGCATGCGACAATAAAAGAAGTATTGAAAAAGTCTCGGTGCCTCGAATATATGCGAGTCGCCATTGCGAAGAAATGATTTTTGTTTTAAGATTGAGGGAAATACACACGGAGCAGATAGTTCCAGATAACTTTTGCAGTGAATTTTCACTTAATGTGGCCGGCCTTAGGGAATCTACAAAGAAACCCTAAGGGCACACAATAACACGTGATAGTAAAAGTACATTGCCACGAGAATTCAGAAATATTTTTTCAAAAACTCCTTACCTTTTGATTGAGTTGGATCTCTTTCCTCATTTCTTCTTTAACCCTTGTCTTAACTAACGATCTAGTATTGAAATCAACAAATAAATAATAAACGAAAAGAAAACGAAAACTGCAGAAACGAAACAAGATGTTTCTTACAAACCTGGTTTGCATGGGAAGATTTTGACTGATGTCCCTCAGCACCTTCAAGGCTCTTTGTGGTTCAGAGGACATGACCCGCTGTGCTGCCTGGAAACTCAGATCTGATGGTGAAAATGAAAAACAAATCTTACTCAACCAGGTTTGAGCAGAATTCGGTGTCAAAGTTGAAGGGATTCATAGTTAGGGAGCAACCTCTCTGGATTCTACGACCAAATTGTCTTATATTCCTAAGAGAAACATATGGAGAATTTGATTTTATCTGATTAGTGTGCTGAAGGCTTCCAAGCAACCCTTCATTTATTGACCTGAACTTATTCGTCGAACTCTCCTGAAGGAAGCCACTAGGAATATTTTTCATAATTTCACTTTAACCTATCCATTTAAAGACCTGGAATAGCTCCCAATATCGATAAATACACTAGCATCTGATTAGAAATACTAGTGTCCAACACTAGTGTCTAACATCAAACACTTGTGTCTAAACTCAGACACTAGAGTCTAAAATTGGACACCAGTCTCTAACATTGGACAATGGAGTCTGAAGACTGACACTAGAGTCTAAAATTGGACACCAGTCTCTAACATTGGACAATGGAGTCTGAAGACTGACACTAGAGTCTAAAGACTGACATACCTTGCAACTGCCAGACTTTCAAAGGAGCCATCTCATGTGCACTCTCCTTTAAGTGTGCCCTGAACTGTTCAAGATTTTCTTTTAGGTCTGGATAGAGTCTCCTATAAGTAGATATTAATTTATAGAGTGTGATTACAAAATTACCTTTCATAATTTACTTTGTATATAATATGTGATCAAAAACATTCCAACTGAAGGGGTCAGGTGTACATTTTAACTCTTGGGTTGTAAGGGGCACAGAAAGAATAACTGTCTTGCCAAAAACAAAACAACCGACCCAGGCCAGTTCTTGATTTCTCCATTCATTTTCCAGCAGTAAGCCATAAGGCAACAACTCACTCCCAAAAGCAAACTTAACACTGTAAAGTTGTACAAACCTTAACTTTCCAAAGAGGAATCCTTCAACTTCATCGTCATCTTCTTCCTCTTGTTTCTGCACCTTTCCTTCTGCGTCATCTTTCACTTTGCTGTCATCCATAGCTTTGTACTCTGTCTTCTTAACCGCCAGTTCCACACCAAACCCTGATAATCTCATTTTTCTCTTTGATGATGACTATGTGATATGATAAGTAAAAAAAATCATATTTAGTCCAATATTTGTACTTTAAAACAATAGAAAAACAATAACAACAACAACAATAACATTTATTATTTGTATTGCGCCTTTTCTATAAAATAATCTGCTGGACAACCCCCTCTTCAATATTGTCATGAAAATAAATATAATCAATGGCTCAACTTTTTTTTATTTATTGAACCAAATTAACTTGAAGTAATATTATTTATCACGATCTGATGAAATTTGAGAGCTGACACCCAAAAGTATTCAATAGCCTACAGTACACACTGTCAGCCAAACATTTCCTTTCATTGGGTGTCCTTGGATTGGGTGTCAAATTGAACAAAATCCCTTAGTTTTATATATTTTTTTTTCTTCTCGTCATCCTTTGGCTTTAAAACAATTTGATGTTGTGAGAAAAAATTCCTTTTTTGGTCATCGCTGATAGGGAGAGGGCTAACACAGACATTTCATCAAAAGCCAGTTACTGACAGCCTACCATTGCAACCAACCATTGCACATGCTAACAAACAAATTGCCCATCATATCATAGACTTTTCCTACCTCAATATAATGTCGAAGCACATAGTGCACCTGACCATTTTCTGCTAAATTTACAAGTTGCTGATGAAATCTCCAAATTGATCCTGATCCTATCTTTCCATACAACACAACAGCTATGGAGTTGTTTTCAGATTTAGGATAGTGGTGATCAAATTCAAAACTCTGCACCAAGGGTCTGCAATCATTAATAAGAAAAAATAAAAGCAAAATGTTTGACCGGGAATATTAAAACCTTACAAGTAATAGAATACAATATATAGGAAATTTTAAATAAAAGAGCAATGTTGTGTCACATGGAATGCTACTTTGTTTTCCTTGTGCATCTGAGACTTGAGCATCAGAATTAGAAACATACATGTTTTCCGCTTGTTTGATTAGAGAAACTGCTTCTGAAACATCACATATTGTGCTACTGCCAAGTTGAACAAAAGCCTCACAGTCTGGTGCTGGGAGATCATGGGCAACCTGTGGAAACAATGAAAAATACTTTATATCAAATAGAAAAACATACTATGTCTATGCCTGAGCATAGACATGCACATTACTGAGAAACTATGGACTATGGTACTTATAGTTTCATCATCTGAGTTGTGGATTACAAAACTATGTTTCAAAAACCTACATACTCAAGGGACAAATACAATAACTAAGTGTTCATCAGACCTTTTGACATCTCACCTTATTGAACAATTCCACTCTGGGAGAATAATATCTCAATGACAAAGAGAACTGTAAGAAATTTAGACCTATTGGAGCTAGCAACTGCTCAGCAGTAATTAAAACATGTTCATATTCATCTGAAATTGAAATAGAGTAAAATGCAACATTAACAACTTATTCTACATCATCATCATCATCATCATCATCATCTTTATTTGTTTGAGCAGGTTGAGTTATGGCAGCAATTTTGCTGATGTGGACCTGCTATCTACCCCACCCATCTCGTGTGTGGGAAATTAACGTCTCATACCCCTAACCCTGCAGGAGACGGGGCCTATGGTTTATTCATCCTTATCCAAGAAGACTAGAATCTCTATCCATTTCTTGATATTATAGAAAGGTAGCAAGTTCTCCTCAATTATTCTAAGATCATGAGTATTGGTCTGGCCGGGGCTTAAACTCTTGACCTACACTGTGCAAACAACTCCAAAATCATCTCCTTTACACCCCAAGAGTGACTCACCTCTAATTTCCTCTTACAGTATCACCACTGAATCAAACATTGAGATCACGAAAATAATTAGGAAATGATCCCAAACCAATAAAGTTTGTGATTATTAAACATATTCTCCTTGTCAGTACTTTAAGATATGTATAGAGAATGGTATGGAGAAATTGTATATTGATGTTACAGCGTAAAGAGTTGAGTAACAACCAGGCCCCTGTTGTTCAAAGGATGGGAAGTGCTATCAACTGAATAAATCATCGCTATCCAGTAAATAGCATAGTATGCTTTATTAACACTTGTACAGCAGATAGCAACTTGTCTATTGGATAGCAATACCCACCCTTCAAACAACCAGAGCCAGGCCTTTTGATGCATAATAAAGTCAATGAAATAACATCAACTGTTGAATTGAAAAATACATATGAAACCTGGGACCAGTTTCTTGAAAGTTCCGCTAATTTAATGGGCCTAAAGCTGTTCTGTTTTAATTCAAGATGGGGATTTCAAGAGTTTGAAAATGATACAAATAAAACCATCAGCTCAAGAAACCAAAAGGACTGGTTTTGGGTGTCAGAATCTGTTTTCCTATCCTTTATATTTTGATTTTAAAACTTGGCTTTGGGCCTGTTAAGTTACCAGGACTTTCGAGAAACAGGCCCCTTATTTTTTATCACCATGATGTTGATTATAACTCTTCGGTATATTTTGCGCAATGATAAACCAAATGAAAATAATTATTGGCATAATTCATTACCTAAATCATGATCAAATGATTTATCTTGACATGAATCCACAAACTTCCAAAATTTTTCATTACTATCTGCTGCTAAATATTCACTGAAATGAAAAAAGAAATGTTATTTCATGGAAAACCCATGTCAAAGCACCTATTAACAACTATTCACCAAATTGAAGGTGGCTATTAATGGATGGTTTGATGGAGGTGGCGTGGCCGAGTGGTTAGGGGACTGGACTTGAAATCCGGTGGCCCGGGTTCAAGTCCTCCACCCTGCCACTCACTCACTGTTCTCGGTTGCCCCTGGTTCAACTCCTTAGCTGCGCTCTGTAAATAGCCTGGTCGCCTCCTGCCAGTGGGGATTTTTAAGCAATTAGTTAAAACTTCTTCTTAGTACAGCCCACAATGTAAACTACTGGGTTACCAGTAGTAATTGTGTTAGCTATTAAAGTTTATTTTTTTTTTTTGTATATATATATTTACTGAGCCATGACAAGCTAGATACATAAATGGCTCAATGTCTGAATAGGAAGTAACTAGGGCCATTAATATTTAGCCAGAAAATTCCACATAGCAGCCAAAGAGCTCTCTTATCTCCAATCTTAGAAATAACTTGGGTGTTACATTGTTTATTTGTTTTTATTCTGATTAATTTTGAAATTAAACCTGTCTTCGTCTCACCTTGCTTCAAGAAGAAGAGGTGTTGATCCCCACCTTGCATCTAGACTGGCTATAATTGATTTAGAACTACTTGATTTGCACAAGGATTGGTGAAATAAAGACAATAGGGTAAGCAAAGTGGCCATCAGAGCACATATTGCCTGCGAAAAGAGTAAAGGAGTTTTAAATTATGTGATGTAGAAAGAGCATTCGAAAACTTCCGCTAATTTGATGAACAATTTTGTTTGCGATTATCTTTTATTCAGCTCACTGTAGTACGTGAGCTGATAACGTCTGGAAAGTTCCAATAAAGAAATTATATCTGGATGGAATGTGCTACATACAAAAAAAATTCAGAGGTTACATCCATGTGCATGTACGTACATAAGTATTACGTGTTGAAAGCAGCATGCGCATATTTTTCAATCGATTTGAAACAATAAAAATACCATTTAAAGATCCAGGGCTTCATTTAAAATAAGTGTTGGAAAATTTTGGCCGAAAGTTTAAGGTTAAAAGAAAAACTGAGCGCAAATCATTGAAAGTCTGGCTTGAACTGAAGCTTACACCGGCCGGTCCTCTTTCGTAACTTACGTACAGATCATGAACCATCTGACATTTGTTGGAGAGTTTTTCAAAAAGGATCTTTAAACCAGTATTACTTAACACAATACTTAAAAAGACAACTGGTACACGACATATTCACCCCATCTCACATGCCAGGATTCAGCCTTTAACAAAGAAAGAAATCAACACATTTCTTACCCCTGCGCTGCTCAGACTCTTTTTGGCCGCCATCTTGGAAAGAAAGCCAATGCCGTGTAACCACGTCGCTGGAGTTAATTTTTCTGTGGGGGAGTGGGAAAGAGTTTTTTTTTTTTTTTTTTTTTTTTTTTTTTCAATTATTTCCTGATTGAGGATAGATTGTTTCTGTTCCATCATACCATATTGGGCTTATTTCCCATTCCTCATCTCCCATCTTCTATTTCCCATTCGCTGCCATTCACTACCATTCACTGCCATTGCTTTCACTTTCTTTTCTACCCGCGGCTCATTCTCCACTGCCCACCAAAATATCTACCAACCAGAGCTCTCAGCTGAAATAATTTTAGCATGACAACGAGCATAAAAGTCTTCACAGCTGTCTCGTCAGAATACACTTAAACCCGGGTTCGAGGGCCACATCTGCAACAAGGGAAGAAAAGGAGACAACAGCAGATGTGAATTCACGCTCTATTTTTCAAGTTGATAACTCTCTGATTCGAACGAAATGCACACAAAAAGTCACAGTTTCTCGTCTGCGATGTTCAAGATTAGAACCCATTTTAGTCTCCCTCGCAGCCGTTTTTAGTCTCGTCACGCAACGCTCCTCCCCAGCGTTGCGTGACGAGACTAAAAACGGCTGCGAGGGAGACTAATGCTCGTAAGACCATTCGATACCCCTACTTCTGGTTTATTTAGCTCCCTGACTCACAAAGTAACTTTACTATCTTGGTACTAGTAGATAACAAATTATACAACGCTGAGAAAATATCGAGACCCAAACGATCCATTAAGGTCACTGATCTTCACTTGCACCTCCGCCAACGTCATCTATTGCATAATTTTCTTATTGCAAAAAGATATACATCGGCGAAACAGGAGGACGATTAGGTGACCGATTCCGAGAACACCAGTTGCGACGTAGAAAGGAATGACAAGGACGCATCAAAACCAGTCACTAGACACTTTATTTTGCCTAATCAAATCTAAGCAGCATATGGCAATAGGCCATTTTACAGTTCTGCGCTTGGTTGCCAAGCCTTTGATTTGGAGTGAGGCTGAAGGTGACCTTGTTGTGATAGAGACCAGCAGCTATTTAGCAAGATAAATTTGAAGAGCAGCCACGTCTATGATCATAACAAGGTCACCCTTAGCCTCACTCCCATTCAAAGGCTTGGTAACCAAGCATGCAACTGTAAAACGGACTATTTGCGGTCTTTCCTTTCATTTAGGTAGCTCGGAAAACCTCAGAACTCTTGAACGAAAGTTTATCTTTTCAAATCCTTATTGATAATTTTCATTCTTGTAACCTGCCTTTGAAAATGTAAGAATAATTTACATACTGATTACTCCTTGGAGCCAATAATCTACAGATTTGCCTCCAATTTATATGATACATTATTTTTATAGTGAAACATAGCATTAAGGCAAGTATAAGGACCCCTCCCCCCTCCCCTCCTCGGGATGTCATCATGCATCGCGTTTCAAATTAGGACTTGACAAAGAAACTGAACTAGCTGCAGCCAATGTTTGGCTCAGGTCGGCAAAGCTTTCTAAAACACTAAAAGTTATCAAAACCGATTGTGGTATCTTACCTCTTTAAGTAGATGTTAATTCCCATGAGCGTGACCTCCGTTCGGTAGATGTTTATGATACTTGCATGGATACAACGCCGAATACAACAAATATGCGATTAATTTTCCCGAAATCGCACGACTACTGAAATTTACACGTGGAAATGTCAGAATAAGTCAAACTCCATCGGATTATAACCCAGACCGTGTAAGATCAAGAACGAAATTGTTTGGCCAAATTAATTATCTTGCATTTCTCAACTTCCGGTACAATCGGGCAGTGCACGTGACGTCTTCGTAAAAGAAATCCGACGATGTCACCTCCCACAAGTCGATGTTACTCTGACGTCACCTGAATATAAACGCACACACAACCCATAATACCTCATTTCCAAAGGTCAGCATTGTAACCTTTACGGTGGCCAAATTACACTTTCAGCGTAGTTAATATAACCGAATTACTGTCTGAACCAGTTATGGATGCCCCTCCCGACGAGAAAAAGAAAGTGGTATTCCCTGACGAAATACATGAAACTCCTATGCAATGTGCTGCTCGGGATGTTAACCACGAACTAGTTGAGGAAAGAGTAGGTGACGCGTCTGGAATAGATGGCAAAGATCAACAAGAAAAGACCCCGTCGCTCTTTGCGGCTAAAGGTGGACACAGGTGCTTAAATTATTCTCGATTACGGGTCTATGAGGGCGAATATCACTATAGGTGAAGCCGAAACACATTTCGTGCCCTTAACTCTGATCAGTAAGCATAAATTAACACACACTAGCTGCAAAATCTTCAGGCCTCAGTGAATACTTAGTTATTAAATCATAACATTTTTAAAAAGCTTAAGCGTGATTATTGGCGATTTTGAATGAGTTAACCATAGAAAATGGAACGCACTGTTTATTCCCGACGACAATTAATCTTCGAAAATTTACCTCTGTTCAGTTTTAAATGCCACCAACGGTCAAATTACAAGTGAATGGAAATGTGTATTATGGAGTCGTGAGTCTACATGTTTGTTTTCTACAATTGCATGTGTAAACCTTGACTTTTCCACTGAAAAACTGAAGCACTTCTCTTGGCTGGACAAAAGGGGATTTAATGCGACCTCCACTCATCGAACGCCTTGAATTTTCGGTAGAAATGTTCAAATTCAAGAGAATTTGAGGCGAACAAATTGTTTCGGAGAATTCAGATAAAAGGGATCTTCAGCAAACCTTGACGACAACGCCAACGAGCAGGTAGCAAAACAGATCTAATGGGCCGAAAAATAGCCAGTACGTGCGTTTTAAAACTTTGTACATTTCTTAGCCATCCTTTGCAAAACAACAACGTGAAATCACTAAAATTTGCGTCACAAGGGCAAATTGTTTTAATTTCCATTTCGAACGCAACGCTGCTTATATTCGTCATGCTGAAGTTGAGGTGTTTTGCCGTAAGAGACCGTAAACACATGCAGCCATTTCGAAATTCTAATTAAAAGTACAAATTCACTTTTTAATCGAAATCTTCCTTGGTGTTGCTATCCTGACTGCGTTAGGGTCGCAGTATGAATGAGAGTCACGTTAATTAATGAAATATGGCTTTTGGGCCGCGTGTCAATCTTTTTAAAACCAAATTTAACACCACAAAATTTAAAACATCTTTTAATAGATATCTGTCACGATCGAACGCGGCCTGTGTCAATTAGAGAGGAAAAAAAAGCGCGTGTACACTTTTGAATGAACAAACAGTACGCACACGAGTTAAATGACCAATGCGACGATCTTCTCTTTAAAAAAAACTCAGAGATCTCACGGAAAGTATTATTTATTCTCAAAGAAATCAATTTTCGAAATTAGAGCAATTTCAGGGAGAGAGAGAAGAGAGAAATATGAGTAAGGCCCTGTTTACAAGCAAGGAGGGTAACCCTTTTGCAAGGGTTAGGCCCTGTTTACAAGCAAGGAGGGTAACCCTTGTGCTAGGGTTACCCTAGCAGGCGGGTCAAAGATAGCCCAGGTTTACAAGCAAAATTTCACAGGTAGGGTTACCCTACCACCCGGGACAACTTACCTATGCTTGGTAACCGCACACATTGTTATCAATGTTCAAAGGGTCTGGAAACAAGTAAAAAGTTTTCCCAGGTAGGCGAGTTATCCCCAGAAGAGCGTTTACAAGGCAGCTAGGGTTACCCTGGCGCTAGGGTAACCCTAGCGCTCAGCTGAGGTTACCCTAGTGCTAAGGTAACCCTAGCTGCCTTGTAAACGCGTTGATGAAAAATAGAAGAAACGTGGGAGCGTTAGGGTAACCTTCCTGCCAGGGTAACCCTAACACTAGGGTTACCCTACCTGCTTGTAGACAGGGCCTAACTTTGACCAAGCTTGTTTGGTCAAAATTGCTGGATATTGGCCGAGTTCTTTTGTTTACGTTTTTATGGACCGAGACAAAGTAGAGATCCATTTAAATGCGAAAAAAGGAGGCTCATATCCAGCTATCTTGATGAACAAGCTTGGTCAATAAAGGATTTATTATATAGTAAAAAGATTTGGCTTTATAAGAATCAAGAATGACTTGTTTATTTCAAAAGCCGGAAAAGAAAGCCAACTGTATTTGTAGCGCAATAAACGCAGGAGGGTCGTTTAATTTCTTTCTTGTTTTGACCGTCCAAAAGTTAAAACGTTCTAATTCCGCTGCACGCACTTTTTCTCTTGCGCGGGATCAAAGCGTGAATAGGCCTTTTGCAGCTAGAGGTCACTTGCTTGGAAACCCCATAGCAACGCCTTGCTAGACTGCAAGCGTTCCAGTAAACAAAAGTGCTATAGAGGTCAAGTTCGTGTGGTTTCAAACAAAAGTTTCAAGCGGTTTAGAGACTTAGTTTTTTTTTAATCTTGTCATTGTCGTCAAGTATCGTACTGAACCCTAGTTTTGGATTATATTGAGAACCGACTGCTGTTTCAAACGCCCGCTTCAGGAAGGTTTGCGGATGCAAACACTCGTCACGACGAATCAAAATGGCGACTTTGCAAGGTTTGTGTAGTAAAAAATACACATAGAACGTTACTTATTTAAACTATTTTGGTTGAAAACTACTAAGAAACAAAAGTGTATTCAATAAAAAAAATATTTGCAAGGAATGAAGACCGTAAATGCTCAAACAAGGACATTTTAATAACATATGATCAAGAGACACAAGACATTTCTCGCCTTCCAGCTTTGACATTTGAAGATGTTGTGAAGTAATCGAAGGATAGGTCCGGCTGCAGCAACACGGCAAAAGCATGCAAGTTTATGGCTGAGCCAGGCTATCTACATGATATTAAAGGTACATAGATATTCTGTTTTCTTACTATAACCCAAAATATAATATTAAATATATGAACACAATTGTCCAGTAATTTGAAACGATATCTTTTATTGTTTTCAGTTATCTACAATGGAGATACTTCCATTATTGGCTGTAAGTGCTACCGGTCAATGAGAAAAAGTGAGCCACCTCATAAATTGGAAGTAACCATAAAACTTACTGGAGATAATTCTTTGGCTGGGAGATGCTCCTGTGTTGCTGGCATCGGTGGATTTTGCCATCATGTAGTTGGTTTACTTTACTACCTAGCCCTATTAAAGCAGCTTGGACACAAATCAATACCAGATGAACTGACATGTACAATGATGAAGCAAAGATGGAGTGTGCCACGTGGGAAAAAAATAGAACCTACACAGATACAAGATGTGTTGGACAAGAAACCTCAAATGGGTGCAGTTTATAGTAAGTATATAAAGAGCACAATCCACACACCAGCAACTATGTATGGAACATTAACAAAAGAAACTTTTGACGGTCTTGAGCCTCAACCACTATTTGCAAACATTGTACCTAGTGTAAATGAACTCAGCAGTGTATCCTTTGTGCCATGCAAATTTGGTGATGTGCCTAAGGGGTGTGTTTTATCATATCAACAGAAGTTGTCAACAGAATACATTATGAATGATTTTACTTGCACTGGTTTTCCAGTAATACCACTTGACAGTGCAGAATTAGGATTCGAAAATAATTTCTCAGGATTTCCCCTTAATGCAAAGCAACAAGCTGCAATTCAGCCCTTAGCTGTTACACCTGAAGCTTGTTTGAAAGTACAAGAACAGACAGTGACACAAAGTTCCTGTGGTATATGGCACTTACTACGAAAGAAGCGAATAACAGTGAGTAAGTTTGGCATTGTTGCAAAGAGGGTTGCAAACTTCGACAGTTTAGCTAAGCACCTAAACCCAACAAGATTCATACAAACAGCAGCAATGAAAAGAGAGATTCAGCTCCAGCCACATGCTGCAATGGTTATGCTAATTCTGCAAAGGGGGGCAGAGTAAATCTGCTTCCTTCAGGACTAATAATACACCCAAAGTGCCCATGGTTAGGCTGCAGCCCTGACAGAAAAGTGTACGACTTGGATGCAATAAACCATGGACAAAATCCATTTGGATTATTGGAGATTAAAGTAGTCAAAGAGGGTGAAACCACCTTTGATAATGTGCGATATTTAGTTAAAGATCCACTTACAAATCTGTACTCACTTAAGACTACAGATGTTTATTTTTATCAAGTCCAGTGCCAACTTGGGCTTACAGGTCTGCAGTGGTGTGATTTCTTTTCCTACATTAGAGATGATTTGTATGTTTGTACAAGGATAGCTTTTGATAAGGAATTCTTTCAGAAAGCAAAGGACAAAGTAGACAGCTTTTTCTTTCAATATTATTTGTAATTGTGGAAGATATAAAAGTTTTGATGAACTTTCAATACTAATATAGTGATTTTCAAACTCCTGAGCCATTGGTTGAAGAATTTACACCCATTTCATTTGTTTAATATGGTATTCTAATTAATTGAAGTACACACACTAAACTCACAGAACATTAGAAGTAAGCAGTACTTAATTTTACTATTTTAAATAATAGAGAACAAAAACTATTTAGAACTAACTTATGGTCTTGTTGTTTGCAATAACTTTAAACAGAACACAAGACTTCAAAAGAGCCAAAAGACGCAAGTTATGTACATAACAAGTGTTATAGTTTAAATGGATTTCCAAATATCTCTGAGGGTCATTCAAATTAATTTCTACATAAGAATGTCTTATCTACCTGGATTTGAAATCAAAGGCCCTTGAAAATTTGTAAGAAGGCAAGCAACAGTATAAATTTGAGTAATTGAGCCTAGTGTTGTTAGTGGCACATCAGAATCAAAAAAATGGTACTCCTTAATTCTTCTGATTGCCCTCTCTACATGAATTCTTAAACTAGCAATTGACTTGGTGTTTAATACATCTGCCTCAGAAAACTGTGTTTGGTCCTCAAGAAAGGGAGGAATATTCAATTCTACATTTTTTGCATTTAACAAAGCTTCAATGTCAAATCCTTTGTCGGCCATGACCGAATCCCCTTCCTCAAGCAGATCTAAAATCCCACTACATCTAGTGATCTCTTTGTCAGAAATGCTACCTGAATACAGTGAGGAAACAAATGAAACAGCACCATGTGGGGTTATTCCAATCAATCCCTTAAGTGTTGTACTGCTCTTATACGAAGAATAGAGCTGAGACTGTAGTAAAAGTGAACTAGGTGTCTGCACAAAAATCTCTGTACAGTCAAGTATAACTCTAGTACTAGGATACAATTCCTTAAAACCATCTGGCATGTGTATATCTACATCCTCTCTAGTTGGCCAAATCATTTGTGTTCCAAGCAAAAAGTATAAATAATTAGACCAGGTGTTTAGCTTTCTAGATACAGTTGATAAGTGAATTTGAAAACGATGAGCTAAATCTTGCTCAAACAACCCAAGTTTTAATCGAACAAGGAACATAAACATTTCATCAATTAAGAGCATGCTCCTAGCGCCGGGCCTACTCCCTCTTTCACCTGATGCATAGCAATAGGTCATATTTTCTGCCGTTGGTCTAACAAAGTCAAAAAAATTCCTCAAGTGTTCGTATGACGGAAAACTAGTGTAAAACCTAATAGAATCTTTGTCAGAAGAAAATCTTTCTAAACCGAATTTGAGTAGAGCAAGCTGTTCTGCAGCTTGCCTTTTCAAGTAAGCTATCTCCTTATCAGCTTGGGCTTTTATTGTCTCAGCTTTGTCTTTCATAACCTGCACCTCTCTAATAGCAGCAGCAGTTTCATTCTGGCTTTCAGCTAATTGCTTTTTTGTTGCTAGCAATTCAGCTTGTAGTGCTTGTATTTCCTCCTTTTGAGTATCCTTAATTGGTGTGTTGTTGATTTCTGACTCTGGCTCTGACCCATCTGTGTGCATATCCCTGTATACAAGATAAATGAATTATGTATTCTAAACGACACTAGAAAAACATCTTGTTTGTTAATACACAGGAAACTAACCTATCTATATGTCGTATAATCTTCCTCCTCACTTTTGGCTCAGACATCCAATCAAACTTCGAAGGAACAGCTCCCCTCTTAAGCAATCTACGCCCAGCTTTATCCGGTGCAAGGTAATCCTCATCAATAAAATGCCTGGAACATACCCTTGTAGCGGTAGAAATCTAAAAACACAAACCAGTATAAAATTGAATACCAGTTCTCTAAAATCTTTAATCTGGAACCGACCCTACTCATACCTTGAATTTTGGGCCTTCGTCTCTTCGTATTTTCACAAGCCACTGTTTTCGTATATCCTCTTGCCTGGTTGACCGGGTATTCGATGAAAACTTAGATCGCTGTCATACCTCGAGTCTCCGTTACAGCGGGGAACACAACAGTGAAAAGTTGTGGACTTTCCACGAACTTTTGTAACAGTAATTTCATTGGCATCATCACCGGTGTTACCTTAGGAGAACATATAAAAGAGACATCACACATGTCGCTTTTAGCGCGGGTGCTTTTGTGGCGCGTGTATAGCGCAACTTCAAACACAAAAATTTTCCTTGTTTGGACATTTACGGTCTTCATTCCTTTGAAAATCTTTTTTTTTCTTGAATATACTTTTGTTTCTTAGCAGTTTTCCACCAAAATAGTTCAAATAAGTAACGTTCTAGGTGTATTTTTTACTACACATACCTTGCGAAGTCGCCATTTTGATTCGTCGCGACGAGCGTTTGCATCCGCAAACCTTCCTGAAGCGGTCGTTTGAAACAGCAGTCGGTTCTCAATATAATCCAAAACTAGGGTTCAGTACGATACGTGACGACAATGACAAGATTAAAAAAAAACTAAGTCTCTAAACCGCTTGAAACTTTTGTTTGAAACCACACGAACTTGACCTCTATAGCACTTTTGTTTACTGGAACGCTTGCAGTCCAGCAAGGCGTTGCTATGGGGTTTCCAAGCACGTGACCTCTAGCTGCAAAAGGCCTATCCTGAGCCCATCTTGCTCGCTCGGGTAACCAATCGAAACACAGGATTCGCTTAATCTTGCCCGCGGGCGCTGCCAGCCATATCATAATTAAGACTACGCAGCGATCTCACACAAAGTATAAATTTTTGAGTTCTTAATTGTTTTCACATGCAGCAACGTTGGCAACATCCGGTTGCAACACGTCGCCAACCCTTTTGGTAAGAAAAGGGAACACTGGACACCCCTTATGTGTGCGGCAGACCTGGGCAAGGAAGAGTCGTGCCGAGATATACTCAATGCTAATGCCACAGTCGATGACAAGAACATGGATGGAGATACAGCATTGCATATTGCGTGTAGGAGAGGACATGTAGGCGTTGTCACCTTGCTAATGGATCACGGGGCAAGCTTGAATGATTGTAACAAAATTGGTGTCACGTGTTTTCAAGCCGCCGCTAGGGGCGGAAATAGTAAAGTTGTATTTGCAATGATAAAGCACCAAAGGTAGGAAAGGTTAATGCGGACAGAATTGTTATCTGCTAGTTTAGTTCAAAGGCATAATGAAAAGAGGTAGAAGACTCAACTCGCATGCACATGACAAGGAAAAACAAGCGTATACAAGACTGTAACGTATGATGCACGATCCTCGCAGTAGATAGCGCTATTTAAGCAATAGCGAAATTCAGACCTGAAAAAAATCAGGCCTGTACGGGACTCGAACCACTGACCTCTGCGATACTAGTGCAGCGCTCTAACCAATTGAGCTAACAAGCCAACTGAGAACAGGCCGTTGAGTTGATTCGTAATGAACCCGTGAAAGTGATAAATGAGATAGAATAAATATATGAAAATCATATATTTTGAACTGCGGTATTTGATACGTATGATGCACGATCCTCGCAGTAGATAGCGCTATTTAAGCAATAGCGAAATTCAGACCTGAAAAAAATCAGGCCTGTACGGGACTCGAACCACTGACCTCTGCGATACTAGTGCAGCGCTCTAACCAATTGAGCTAACAAGCCAACTGAGAGCAGGCCGTTGAGTTGATTCGTAATGAACCCGTGAAAGTGATAAATGAGATAGAATAAATATATGAAAATCATATATTTTGAACTGCGGTATTTGATACGTATGATGCACGATCCTCGCAGTAGATAGCGCTATTTAAGCAATAGCGAAATTCAGACCTGAAAAAAATCAGGCCTGTACGGGACTCGAACCACTGACCTCTGCGATACTAGTGCAGCGCTCTAACCAATTGAGCTAACAAGCCAACTGAGAGCAGGCCGTTGAGTTGATTCGTAATGAACCCGTGAAAGTGATAAATGAGATAGAATAAATATATGAAAATCATATATTTTGGGTTCATTACGAATCAACTCAACGGCCTGCTCTCAGTTGGCTTGTTAGCTCAATTGGTTAGAGCGCTGCACTAGTATCGCAGAGGTCAGTGGTTCGAGTCCCGTACAGGCCTGATTTTTTTCAGGTCTGAATTTCGCTATTGCTTAAATAGCGCTATCTACTGCGAGGATCGTGCATCATACGTATCAAATACCGCAGTTCAAAATATATGATTTTCATATATTTATTCTATCTCATTTATCACTTTCACGGGTTCATTACGAATCAACTCAACGGCCTGCTCTCAGTTGGCTTGTTAGCTCAATTGGTTAGAGCGCTGCACTAGTATCGCAGAGGTCAGTGGTTCGAGTCCCGTACAGGCCTGATTTTTTTCAGGTCTGAATTTCGCTATTGCTTAAATAGCGCTATCTACTGCGAGGATCGTGCATCATACGTATCAAATACCGCAGTTCAAAATATATGATTTTCATATATTTATTCTATCTCACAAGACTGTAAGTTACCATGGCGAAGTCACTGCGCCTTAGAAATACCCTTATATTTAACTGAATGTGACCCTCACTCAAGAACAGGTTCGGTGTCCCCTTTAGCTTAAAAAAAAAATCTTTAAATACGACCCAGGACCTTATTTTATAAACACTGGGGACCTTTTTGATAACTTTTGAAGGTAACGCACGTAAACGGGTATTAGTGTCCGTCCATCAATAATTAGTATTTTAAAATAAAGGTCCATTGCTTGAGCCTCCTTGGACGGACTCCCAAAGGAAGTTAATTAGGTTCAAACACACATTCAAGTCTTTTAAGACTTATATGAAAGATATTTGGCTCTGACTCTGTATTTATGTTTCTGAACAGATGGACTGAGATAATGGAACACAAGGACAAGAAGGGGCGTACCCCCATGAAGCTGCTGATCAAACACTTCCCAGAGAGCGCAAAAGTGGTGATGGATCACTGCATTGATGGGACGGAGATGGAAAGTTCTGATGATCCAAACCTTACTTTTACTTTCAACCTCCGTTTCCTAGACCCCGGTCCTACTGACTCTACTTGCCTGGGAGGAAGTCGTTTCTTTGGACCGAGCACCATTGCGAAACACGAGCGTAGAGAATTGCTCTTTCATCCTTTGACCCAGGTCTTGTTGAATAAGAAGTGGTCTTCTTTCGGGAGCTTGGTTTTCTACTTCAGCGTTCTGTGCAATTTTGTTTTTGTTGCCACGTTTACAGTTCTTCTTTATGAAGATCTACATAACATTTCTGAACCACTGTTTTGGGTAGTATTATCTCTTGTGATCTTCCAATTCACAAAGGAAGTTATGAAAATTTTTGTCCAAAGGCTAAAGTATTTCACAGTCTTAAGTAATTTAACTAGATGGATTTTCTATGGAATGTTTTTTCTCCCCTATTTAACAAATGACTCAGATGACTCGACGTTCAAAGCCATTATGATTTTCCTCTGTTATGCGAACCTAGTCTTGGTTCTTCGTCAGTTGGGTTTGGTTGGAATTTATGTCGTCATGTTTATAGAGGTCACTAAGTCAGTTTTAAAAGTGCTGCTAGTCTTCTTTTTCTTGTTCTTTGGGTTCTCTGTGGTGTTCCATGTCCTTTTCGAACCAAAGGTGAGATGACATAAGTCTATTTGGGTACAATGAATATATGAAGTTCATATATTTTGAACTGCGGTATTAAATACGTATGATGTACGATCCTCGCAGTAGATGGCGCTATTTATGCAATAGCGAAAATCAGACCTGAAAAAAAAATTATTTAACAAATGACTCAGATTTCTACTCGACGTTCAAAGCCATTATGATTTTCCTCTGCTATGCGAACCTAGTCTTCGTTCTTCGTCGTTTGGGTTTGGTTGGAATTTATGTCGTCAGAGGTCTGATTTTTGCTATTGCATAAATAGCGCCATCTACTGCGAAGGGATCGTGCATCATACGTATAAGTCTATTTGCGAGTAAATTTGGTTCTGTTTGTGATTCGTGTGAATTTCTATCCTTTTTTAGTTATACTTGTAGTTTAAAACTGGAAGTAAATATTTTCCTCATTCCGTAAACTTATCATTTTGCGCCGTTTACTGACTTGCTCCATTCTCCTCGTGGGCCACACGATGGAAAGGCTAACAGATTTGGTCACCGTCACTGACAAAAATGTCACCGGACTTGGGAATCAATATGGGTTCGGTAATGCATGATCGTACCTCTTTAATACGCTTCGGCAGTATATCAAGCTCGTTTGATCTCAAAAAGAGTATCTTGGTCCAATTGTATTTACAAAAAAATGAACCATGACGCGACTAAAGTTGCCTTATATTCTTGCAGAGCTTGCCGGGTAACATGCGGTAAGCATGATATAGCGCTGAAGTAAACGAAATATACATAAATTTTAAACACTAAACAACAGCCCATGAAATTGTTCCAGTTTGCCTGAGGAATGGACCCCTCCTACTAGTTATTCGCTTGTGGAAAAACATTTGAAATGATCGTTGTTGAAAGCGATGAAAGTCTTTCGAATTCTATCCACAGGGAAAGGTATTTGAGTATCTGGGAATTGCTATACTGAAGGTAGCAGTGATGACGGTTGGAGAGGTGGACTTTGAAGAAAAATTCATGCCTTCCAAGAATCTTACATCATGGGAGCCGACTTTTTCTGAGAAAACCTCGTTCGTCTTCCTCGGCTTGTTCGTGGTTCTAATGACAATTGTATTAATGAACCTCTTGGTATGTATCAACTAAGATAAGGAACTTTTCTCCAACTTTTACTCAATAATAAGCTGTATTACTCAATTATTTTTAAATGCATGGTTCTTACTAGTCTCCCTTGCAGCCCTTTCCGGCGTCGTCACGCAAGCGAAAACTAAGGCGTTGCATGTTTTAACTACAGGTGGGTCTTGCCGTGGGCGATATCGACGCAATCCGACGCAACGCTGCGTTTAAGAAGATGGCTATGCATGTCGAGTATATCGCCAACGTCGAAAAGAGCTTCCCGAGGTGCATCTCGCGGCGTTTCTATCATCCAGAAGTAGTTTTGAGGCCAAATCGTCGAACACTGAGGAAGAGGTATGCTGAAAGGGCCATTGTGATAAGACAGCCCTTAAATTTTCAAGAATGCGACAAAAAGTCTAACAAAGAGCTTTCCAATGACTTTGTAAATTGCTTCTTCTCTTTCATCTCTTGTCCCTTTACCTCAGTCCTTTATATCAGAATGCTTACTTTCCATGCAGTGTTCTACACATTTCCTATGTCATTTACAGGGAGAATGTGTTTTCCCACATGGCCAGTTAAGATACAGGGTTGGATTTCTTCCCTTGAGAATATTTTTTTTTTCAACCTCAAAAATTCAAAAAGTCGTTTCGAGCTCAGTTAACCTAGTTCGAAAAATACTTGACTAATACCTGCAGATAAAATTCTCCTTTTCGAATGTGCGTCACGAAAACCCCGTTTTGGACTTATAACGTCGCTGTTGAGTAGTTTCCAAATTAATAACTTGAATCCAATCAAAAACACGGAAAACGATGCGATGTCCTTCCCTTTTAGCGGCTTATCAGATAAATCTTGAAGCACACCAAAGGAAATGATTTTCATCTACACAACATGTCAGTAGCTTTGCTGACTGGTAAAGGAAAAGAGAGGTGAAAACCCGACTACTGAGAAGTCTCAGTTTTTATCTTTTTTTCTAAGAGAAAAAGTTCTGAATCGAAGTATTGCCGTTTTTATCATCTGAAAAAAACACTAACACAAGCTAAAAATAAACAAACAAATGTAATTACCAAACTTATTGCCAAACTTATTATGCAACTCATTTGGTAGAAACTTATCTTCAAATGTATTTGATCATATCAGCGAAGATCAAATGCATATTTTTTTGTCTTCGTGATGTGAAATTGAGACGAAAATTTTTGCTGAGTAGGCACAAATTTTATCAGTGTTCAGATCATACTCTTTGGCGCTCGTATATAGGTGTCATGTTGAATTCCTCTTACTTGCAAAAAATTGTTATTCATCTCATTGTTTCCTATCCTGTCCAGTTTACTTGAGTTCTTCATCGTTTTTCACATGCAGCATCGTTGGCAACATCCGGTTGCAACACGTCGCAAACCCTTCTAGTAAGAAAAGGGAACACTGGACACCCCTTATGTGTGCGGCAGACCTGGGCAAGGAAGAGTCGTGCCGAGATATACTCAATGCTAATGCCACAGTCGATGACAAGAACATGGATGGAGATACAGCATTGCATATTGCGTGTAGGAGAGGACATGTGGGCGTTGTCACCTTGTTAATGGATCACGGGGCAAGCTTGAATGTTTGTAACAAAGTTGGTGTCACGTGTTTTCGGGCTGCTGCCAAGGCAGGAAATAGTGAAGTTGTATTTGCCATGATAAAGCACCAAAGGTAGGAAAGGTTACTGCAGACTGAACTGTGAACTGCTAGTATAATTCAAAGGCACAATGAAAAGAGGTAGAAGACTCGACTTGCATGCACATGACAAGGAAAGACAAACGTATACAAGACTGTAAGTTACCATGGCAAAGACACTGCGCCTTAAAAACACCCTAATAGTTAACTTAAGACGACCCACACTCAAAAACTGAACGGTTTTCGATATTGTTTACAAGGGAACACACGTTAAAGTTTATTAGTTTCCATCCATCAATAATAAATATTTTAAAATAAAAGTCTCATGAGCCACTTTGAGCTTCCTTTGGCAGACTCCCGAAGGACAATCTTACTAGGTTCAAGCACAAATTCAAAATTTGCAAGACTTAGTGGTCACATGAGAAAAAAGAAAAACTTATTTACCGAGTTTGGTCGGTCGGGCGGGCGAAAACATGTTTGGCACTGACTCTGCTTTTATGTCTTTGAACAGATGGACTGAGATAATGGAACACAAGGACAAGAAGGGGCGTACCCCCATGAAGCTGCTGATCAAACACTTCCCAGAGAGCGCAGAAGTGGTGATGGATCAGTGCATCAATGGGACGGAGATAGAAAGTTTTAATGATCCAAACCTTACCATTACTTTCAACCTCCGTTTCCTAGACCCCGGTCCTACTGACTGTACTTGCCTGGGAGGAAGGCGTTTCTTTGGACCGAGCACCATGGTGAAACACGAGCGCAGAGAATTGCTCTTTCATCCTTTGACCCAGGTCTTGTTGAATAAGAAGTGGTCTTCTTTCGGGCGTTTGGTTTTCTACTTCAACTTTCTGTGTTATTTTGCTTTTGTTGCCATGATTACTGCTTGCTTTCTCTGGGAAAGTCAGTTCTTTTGTTTAGCAGCACTGTTTCTTGCGGGCACCCAACTGGAAAAGGAATTTATAACAATTTGTGTCCAAAGACTTAGGTATTGCACACTCTTAAGTAATTTAACTGAATTTATACACTATAGTGCGTATTTTGTCTTGTACATAGTCGAGTTGCTCAACCCTGCTAGCGTCCAGGCGTTGAATGCTATTGGGGTTTTCCTCTGCTATACGAACCTAGTTTTGGTTCTTCGTTGGTCGAGTCTGGTTGGAATTTATGTCACCATGTTTATAGAGGTCACTAAGTCGGTCTTAAAAGTGCTGCTAATCTTCTTTGTCTTGTTCTTTGGGTTCTCCATGGTGTTCCATGTCCTTTTCAAATCAAAGGTGAGATGACATAAGAGATAAGTGTGGATGTGAGTTAATTTACTTCTGTTTGCGATTCGTGAGAATTTGTATTCTTTCTTCTCATTATGCTCGTAGTTATTCCGTAACCTTTTTGTGCCGTTTATTGACTCGCTTCATTCTCCTCGCGGGCCGCACGATGGAACGCCTAACATATTTGGTCACTGTCCATATCATAATGGGCGCGGTAATGCCTAATCGCGCCTTTTTAATTCGTTTCGACAGCATATTAGGCTCGTTTGATCTCGAAAAGGGAATCTTGGCTCAGTTGCATTTACCAAAATTACAAATCATGACTCGACTAAAATCGCCCCATTCCTACAGAGTGCGCCGACCAAAAAGGAACGAGTAAGTATCATATAACGGTATAGTAAACGAAATAAACATTCATTATAAACACTAAAGAACAGCCCATGAATTTGTCTGGTTTGCCCGAAGAGTGGACCCCTCCTCGTGGTACACTTTTGGAAAAACATGTGGTATGATCGTTGTTGAAAGCACTGAAAGTCTTCTGTATTCCTCCACAGGGAGACCCATTTGACCTTCTGGGAATTGCTTTACTCAAGGTAGCAGTGATGACAATTGGAGAGGTTGACTTTGAAAAAACATTCACACCTTCCAAGAATCTTACAGATAAGCAGACTTCTTCTGAGATAGCCTCGTTCGTCTTCCTCGGCTTGTTCGTGGTTTTAATGACAATCGTATTGATGAACCTGCTGGTATGTAGGAAAATAAGAAACTTTAATATCTGTAACTTTGATTTAAACCAATAATAAGCTGTATTACTCAAGTATTCTGATTGGTTCTTACCTTTGATCTATTGGAGGACAGATCCATGGATGACGTCACCAATAAGAATGTTTTTGCTTCGTTAACGTATGAAACAAATCTGTTCCATGTTGCTTTTAGTCTGTACAATATCATATCACAGAAGTGACATCAAACTGTGGTTAGAACATCCGTCACGCACTTGGCTTCGCCTTGTGTGTCACCTTTTTGCTGCAACCACAACTTTGCTCGTCTTTCACTAAACAGACGCACAGCATCATTGGTTTTAAAATAGTACCTACGATATGTAAAATTTGTTGAAATAAATCTGCTCTCGTTCTATCAAAAATGCTACAATCCAATTGGCTACGCTACTAGCTTGCTATCGATCAAACAAATAGATTCTATATCATCGTACTTCCTTTCAGAAATGGACCACAGGTGACGTTTAAATGTGTTAACAACAAGATAGTATCACACGAGGCGCAGCCTGAGTGCGTCACCAAATTAAAAATTCGTATTCAGACGCTTCCTTGTAACAAATTAAATTTATGCTATAATTTGTAGAACGTTACATGTATCACCTACAGGTGGGTCTTGCCGTGGGTGATATCGACGCAATCCAACGCAATGCTGCGTTTAAGAGGATGGCTATGCATGTCAAGTATATCGCAAACGTCGAAAAGAGCTTCCCGAGGTGCATCTTGAGGCGTTTCTACCACGCAGAAGTAGTTTTGACGCCAAACCGTCGAACACTGAGGAAGAGGTATGTTGTGAGTGCCATTATGATAAAAAGTGAGCCCTGGAACTGTCAAGAAAAAATTATAATAAAGAGCTTTCCAGTGACTCTGTCAGAAGCTACTTCTCTTTCACCGCTTTTCGCTCCACCTCCTTTATCAGAAGGTGTGCTCTCCATACTGTGTTCTACACATTTCCTATGCCTCTGACAAGGAGAATATGTTTACCAATCAAATACGTTATTTGGTCGAGAACAATTTCTGTTATTCTCATGAACTCAATGTTTGATTCGCCTTTTATGCTGCAAAGAGAAATTAGATGCCAGTTGCACAAATAAGCTTGAAACCCAGTCCCTCTCGTTTTGTCAACCCCAAATATTTTCAACTCTTTCACTCGTATTTATATCCGTGGGATTATCCTCCTTGAGCCATGAACAAATTTGTCGGTAACAAATTTTGCTGGTTGATATTCAGGTTGATGGTTCTTCTTGGAATGAAGACATCTTCCGGATTAGACTTTACTCCCCGCGCCAAAGAAGAACTGTACGCGGGTACAGTCTCGGATAGTACTGAGATTAAGAAAAAGCCTGACCTTCCTGAGAAACGCACCGAGGCAATTGTTGATACAAGGGAGGTGCAAAACGCTCTGTTCGGAGAATCAACCAGAGATATTGATCCTGGGACCGAGATGGACACAAAAAGCCCGGAAATTAAAGTATCGACTGCAGATTACGTACAAATGGGTACATCAGCTTCAGGGGGGGAGGGGGACCACGACGAGCAGGAGTTAAATGTCATCAAAACCACATTTGTGTAAAGGTGAATATATCACTAGATTCTGATTAATTTGAGCAGCCACATATTAGTATACGCTATAAAAGGGGATAACGGTCTGCTCTGATTGGCTGCTCAAACTCCAAATTTTCTTTACTATTCACCTGTGAGCGGCTAGCGCAGGATTTTCGCCTTAAAATATTGTAATCGTTGCAGGAATAAATGAGTTAAAATCCGCCATTTTTTGTACAATGTAATCTCACTGGTTTAGTGTTTACTCATCCTCGGAGACCCAGGGGCTGTTGGTCGATTTCAAGTTAGGGCATGAAGAGCCCCTGGGGACATTGTCTTACAAGACTAGTTCCAAACGGTCGCAGTCGTTCTGCCATCTGATTGGTGGCAGAAAATCTTTGTGTCTTTCTGCCCAATCATAGTGAAGTGTGCTTTGGAGTCCTTTCGTGTGTTGTAACACGGACAAATACTAATGGCTCAGTTGCTCGCTATGTTTGTTTGAGCCGTGCGACGGAGATTTGCTTGAGGTGAAAAGTTTCAGTCTCAGTACACAATGTAAGAGAAATCGATCAGATTGTCCGCGAAAATCTTACCGGAAATTATACTGAATACTTTCGCAGGTATCACTAGAGAACGTGTTTTAAAGTTTGCGATGTTTGTATACAACACGATGGTTGCAGTCATTGATATGTCGCTTTAAACGTTAAACGAGATTTAAGCTTAAATCTTTTCTAGATTTTTTGCATAATTTGCTGTGACTGAAACTTTGCCAATCCCGTGAAGTTATTTCGTCGCACGCGCCACGCAGGTATGTCGAGCAACTGGTACTTGCGCAACTTTCTGTGCGTGCCAAATCTAATCTCATCTTCGCTTGAAAAAAAGAAAAGCAAAGCGTGGAAACTTTTGCTTATTAGATGTGGGTAGATGACCCTGTGCTATTAAGCTGACATTTGCAATAAAGCAAACCCGCCCTTTACATCCATCACTTCTTGGTCTTTGGTTTTGTTTTTCCCATTGAAAGCAGCATCGGATCGATTCCCAATGATCAAAGATATTTAACTTGGTCTTTAACAATCGACAGAAGAGGTGAAATGACAATGACCAAGGGACTAGAAGAGAATCCGTGGCCTTCCTAGCTCAAGAATTTCAACACTCAAGGCAGCTGTTGAAAGATTAAACTCTTTGCAAACCCCTTCGGTAACTGCCTGAAAAAACCTCTCCTTCCCACGATGTTCACGTTGATAAGTTTTTGTTCAGATTTTAATTAGCTAACCGGAAACACAGCTAAGCTTTCTCTAAGCGCTTGCCGGAGGTCGTCCACGAACTTAAGCCGTATTGTGAACGACTTTACTACAAAGCGAAGATTAGATTTTGGCGCGCACAGAAAGCAGAAAGCTACGTCACAGGTGGCCCAAGCTCTGTCACAGGCTCTTTCACAGTGAATAACTAAAGAGTAAACTCATGGACTTGACTGGATCGTCGATACTGTCCACCTTCACTGTTTTCAATGGATTTTTACAAATATCCTCTTACCCGGGGTACCTTAGTATGTGTGAAGAGTTGGTGTTAGAAGACTATGGGGAGGACCCGTTGAGAGAGATTTGACTAGGTTCCAGGTTGACAACGTAACGGTCTCTCAGCTGCACAAGAAGTTCCTTCCACGCATTAGAAGAATTCCGAACGGAATTTTTTCGGTGAACTTCAAGGGAAACTATTTGGCTTTTTTGATTCGAGGGAAAGTATTTAAGTGTTAACGTTGGATATTTACCTCTTCTTCGGTGAATAGTTTTTAATCATGCTATTATTGCGCTTTAGGATTAGAGGAAAAAGTAGCCTTAATTACCATCACTTTTAGGATCGACAATAACAAAAGAGCCGTGTGTAAACATAACGATTAACGTGAGAAGCAGCTATATGTAAATGTTTGGCAGGAAGAAATAATTAACATCAGAAAAGCGCCATGTTTGTTTGTTTCTTTGTTTGTTTGTTTTCAGGTATTTGGGGCTTTTTAAAACACCCAATCAAGAGAGACCATTTTAAGGGAACCTCAGCGAGTCGTAACGCGGCGAAATACACATTGCGAGGCGCCTGTTAGATAATCTTGATATCACAATTGATAATGTATTCTGTATTCAAATATTAAGCAAGCAAATAAAACTTCCAAATCATGAAATATATAAATTGTGTATATCCCCCTAACGAGTTTTGTAAACGCATTACAGGTATGTATTCAACAATCCAAACTAATGCAAGTGCATTTTTTTTTTTCAGGTCTGATTTTCGCTATTGCATAAATAGCGCTCTCTACTGCGAGGATCGTGCATCATACGTATCTAATACCGCAGTTCAAAATGTATATGAACTTCATATATATACATTGTATCTAATCCAAACTAAGAGAGATACAAAAATATCAGATAAACACATTTCCGCGACGTAAACACTTGCTTAAGGCTATTCTTGTTTAAAATATTACACTTAGCAGTATTGTGCGATTTTTTTCTTTTTTTTTTTCCCAATCTCGATGCATGTTAGTAACCACAAAAATTTTAGATAAACACATTTCCTCGCTCGACGTGAACACTTGCATTAGGCTATTTTTGTTTAGAATATTACACTTAACAGTATTCTGCGATTTTTTCTTGTTTTTCTCCAATCCCGATGCATGTTAGTAAACATGTCGCTAACTTCTTTTGACCCGCTCTCGTTTCATTATGAATATCTGTGATACACCGCTTATCAGTTGTTTAATCAGGGAACACGTTCCAATTTTCCGAACACCTGGAGAATTAAAAGCTCTAAGTGAATCACATTGCCTTCTATTGGTGCCATATTTTTGCCCAAGAATTCATCGATTTTTCTATGTGCGTTTATTACTTAATTGCTTTTCGTTTGTTTGTGTCAAGAACAAGTCAGAACTCTAGCCAGACACTATTACAGTAACTGAGTGGTACTTTTATGTAAATAAATTTGAAATGACTTAAGTCTCACGGCATCCAGTGCCCGAGTATAACATCAAGACATGATCAGAGTCAAATTATCAGCAAGACCCAAAACGACAAGATTAATAGTGACCATCCATATCATGTCAAAAACTATGTGTTTACGCCTAAACAAATGGGCCGCAGACAGTCAAGGTTGTCGATGTGCTCAGAGTAGAACGTCTATCTTTTACATTTTAAGTAAAAATCATGAATAATTTTGATAATCTATGAAACTTGGTTTTCTATGAGAGATGCAATTTAGCCATAAATGGTGAAGCAGATGTCTTTAGGTATTGGTAATTGTCCACATCCACAAAATTTGTCTTACCATCAGCCGATCTCTCGCAGCTGAAATTATGAAATTATCTACCTGACACATTTTTTTCAATTTGAACTTTAGCTTAGGATACGCGATCATGCGCCAGAAACTCTTAATTATTTATTGTAGCTTAAAGTAACTATTGAAGCATATTTACATGGTAATTCGCTGGTAAACTCTCACTGGGAGAAATTCGCCACAAAGCGAGTTCTTGTCACCAAGGGAAATATAAATCGCTAATTAATCGGCACTGATAACACGAAGCGGGTTTTAAGGAGGATACAGTACATGAAGACCTTTCGCTCTGACGAATTTCTCGCGAGGTCGCAGTCAATTTTCAGAGCAGCACCTTCTTCAAAATTCAAACTTCAAAGCAACAGCATGAAAGAATTATGCCTGAAAGACATAAACCGCACATGAACTCGCATACTAAACAGCCCGCAGAGTGAACTGTAGGAATCATGGAAGGATGACTTCAAACGCTGCCTCCCCAATGACATCACGAAAGAAAGAAAGTTCCGCCAATTCAAGAATTAGGATCAACGTGAGCGGAACAATGTTTGAAACTTTAGAAGAAACCTTGTCGAGATACCCAGACACTCTTCTTGGATGTCCAAAAAAGCGTGTTCAATATTTTGATAAGAGACATGACGAATACTTTTTCAACCGAAACAGGCTGGCTTTCGATGCGATCCTGTTTTATTATCAGTCATATGGGAGACTAGTTAGACCAGACATGGTGCCTGAGAATGTTTTCATCGATGAGGTACGTTTCTTTCAAATCCAAAGCGATTACACTTCAACTCGTGATAACATCGAGTGTGCTCTTTTGGGAAAAGACGAGGATCTACCACAGAATTTTATACAACGTAAGATATGGCTGTTGTTTTCACATCCCGAATCATCATACGCAGCCAGAGTTCTGGCAGTTTTATCTGTTGTTATCATTCTTCTGTCAGTCGTTATACCATGTTTTGAGTCATCATCTAGGGACATTGACACTACAGACAACGATGAGAGCACGTTTTTTTCGTCCTTGGAGATGGCGTGTTACGTTTGGTTCACCTTTGAGTTAGCGGTTCGTTTTTGCAGTGCACCTCATAAACTGCGGTTTTTTCGCTCAATGCTTAACTTTATAGACATCATCAGCGTCTTTCCGTATTATGTTCTGCTAACGATGCTAAACACTCGCGCACCATTATCGGCTCTGCGCGCGGCGAGAATGCTGCGTGTTTTACGAATATTCAAACTGTCTCGCTACTCTAGTGGTATGCGAATATTGCTATTTACGTTCTATACGAGTATGAAAGAGTTGGGAATGTTTTTGATATTCATCTTCATCAGTATCGTGGTATCGTCGAGCGCAGCATTTTACGCCGAGATTGGCTGTGATAGCGGCGCATTCTCCAGCATCCCAGATGCGTTTTGGTGGGCGGTAAACACAATTACAACTGTGGGATACGGCGATCAATACCCACTAAATGCCTCTGGTAAAATGGTGGGTTGTCTGTTGACCATTTTTGGCGTTTTAATCATTGCTCTTCCAGTTTTCCTCTTTGTCGCTAACTTCAACAAAGTTATGAACGCCAACATGGTGGCCACAACCGGGCGGGGGAAAAAGAAAGCGCTGAAGTGAACTGAAGCCGCGGAAATTCTACTAAATATTCACTGAAGTGACTTTCTCCGATCGTTTGCCAAATTTCAGATCACGCGAAGTACTTTTGAGAAAGCAAAACAAATTCTCCTACATTGTGCACATGAATTTTACAAATATTTTTACTTTGCATTCAACTGCTTTCATCGATGATCATTTATTACTTGAATGTTCTGTAAGTGCCTTCAATTATAGAAACTATAATTGCTGTCAGAACCACCTGCTAAAAAGGTTTTTATTCATTTTTCTTAATTAAAATGATGTAAATGTTTGTACTACCAATGCAAAGCAATGACTAATCCTGTCTTTTTTTGGGCAGATTATTGAAGGTTGTTTGCAAAGAAGGCGTATTGATTGATTACTTGAAAAGGGTTTTAGCTAAAGGGGCAATTCATTCTGTCTAGTGAAAGAAAATGTTTTTATTTAAACCTGTATTTAAGTAACCAATCAATCTGTCTTATATGTAAACAGATTTAAAGAGTCTGCCTGAAAAAAGGAGACATTAGTCATTGCTTAAAATCCTTGATAAGTAAAAGAATTGACACACATTTTAATATTTTTCAAATAACGCAAACTATTTTACTTCGCAAATATTGACCATGACAGTAAACTACTTTATTTATTCCAGAAGCAAGCTATATACACGATTAAAAACTAAAAGAAAGATGCATATGCTTCTAGAGAAGGAAGTTAAGAGGCTACCCCTATGCGAAAACTCCCTTTAAAAAAATGAAAAAAGTACAATAAATCAAGATCTTAATAAAATATTTAAGTACAATTTGAGCTTAGATTTAAAATGCTGAAAGCTATCAGCTTCCACTATGTCCCCTGGTTCGCAAATGAAAGATAACAATTCTTTATTTTCTCTCGTTACAACAGCAAAGTTGTGGGTCAGCTTACCGATTTTTCAATGCCAGAACCCAGTCCATTGCGAAACTTAACCGCACCCTAAAACGGACCGAAAAAAAAATCATTACTTTTTTCAGCTACCCCATTTCATTTTTCGTTTTTTACATTATCCTTTCATGTTGGTTTTTTTCTTTGTTTTTTTTTTTTAATTTGTGCGTTTTTGTTTGGATTTTTCATTTGTTTTTCGTCGACAAGTCCTCACCCGAACAACTTACTTTAATTTTACCATTGTGAATTTTAGTTTCTCTTGCATTTGCTCTGTTATTTATTTCAATGAATGAACTCTCTCTCTTCGCCAAAATAATATGCCCTCTGGCGCCAGTGTTTAGAAACAATTTTTTATTGAATAGCCTTCAATCAAGGAACAGTAATTTCAATATTTTTAATTTCAATAGGAAAGAAGACCGACACTCAGAGAAACGACTTTTTGAACGAACGTTTGCAAAAAAACAAGTTTTGACTGACTAAAAACTCTGATCAAGTGGTCGTTAGGAGAGAAATTTCAATTTTAAAGACGGAGATAAATGTCCCTTATTTCACCATTAGATCATCAGACCTTGGGTGTTCGCTACCGTGGAGGGAGAACTTCCCTTCTACATCATATCAGGATAAATGGTGAGCACAGTTGCGAAGACCCAAAAATTGAAAGACTAGCCTGATGGATTATACGAAATGAAGGCTGAGTAATTGTACCATTAGCTGCGAAGTTGAGGTTTTTTTTTCGGCTGATTTATCACCATGAACAAATGCATTGTCAAACGAATATAAATCGTAAGCGCCCAGCAGTCGAATCTCCACTTACTGACGGATCTATTCAATATAAGAGAGCATTCGGGCTCTTAAGATTGCAGTGCAACCCTTCAAAAACAGAAATCATTCATTTCCTCTCACGCTTCTCAAAAAATCCTCCTTTCTGTAATATCAATATTGGAGATGATATCATTAATTTATCTAATACTGTCCGAGACCAAGGCGTCATCCTTGATTCTGTGATGAACTTACGCTCGCATATAAATTCCATCTGTAAATCGTCGTCTCTAGCAATCAGAAATATTGGTCGCGTTCGTAAATACCTCTCGACGCAGCAAAATGAAAGATTGATACACGCCTTCATCTCATCGAGACTTGATCACTGTAATAGCCTATTGTACGGTCTACCGATTTGTGACATCGAAAAATTCCAACGGATCCAAAACACAGCTGCCCGCTTGTTAGTCGGTGCTAAATCAAGAGACAGTATAACACCTATACCTATGAAACTTCATTGGCTCCCGGTCACAAAACGAATTCAATTCAAGATACTGTTGATAACATACAAAGCACTAAATGACATGGCTCCAACCTATCTTGTTGAACTTCTTAGTCGATATATTCCAGCACGAAACCTCCGTTCATCAAACATGAATCTACTTGAGGTCCCAACAATTCGAACTAAAACGTATGGACAAAGAGCATTCTCCTACGCTGCACCGTATTTGTGGAATCAACTACCTGAATGCATAAAAAACGCCGAATCTGTTGACTCCGTTAAACGCTTATTGAAAACTTATCTTTTCAAAAATTAAGCCACCAGATTTTTTTTGATATCGTACGTTGTCAAATATATGTATAACACGTAATAATTCATTAGTTTAGATAGAGTAGCGCAAAATTACATGTATAGGATTTTTAGTGAAATTTTGTTAATTGTAATTGTAAAGCGCATAGAGTTCAATTTTAATGCGCTATATAAGAACTTATTATTAAATTAAATTAAGTTAATTACATTGCAGTGTAGTTAGCCTTTTTCCAGCTTCTGGACAGTAGATTGGATCCCGGTATCACGGTAAGACTATTTGGAGCTCATAGAGCACAGTAAAAGTTGAAGAGGTGCTAGCTCAGTCAGGCCCTTATCGATTTTGCTAGTAAAAGTAGCATATTATGCTACCAGCAGTGCCGGATTTTTTTCCAAATTATGCTCAAAATTATGCTCGATTTTCATAATTATACTACTTTTTCCTGAAGTCTGCTTAAAAATAAAAAACATAAAACTAGTCCAAAAACCAAAATTATATACTTATTGTTAATAAAGCATCATATTTTCTTTACCTTGAGTTACACACTTGTTCTAATAAAACACGACTAACTACTGCACTTCAGACTAGAAGCGATGACTTAATGTGTCCAAATGCACAATGTACGAGAATGGGTAGCGTGCTGCCTTGATGACTCTTCTCTCGACTAAGTTCTTCGGTAATGGTTTTTTCTCTTAACTTCGACTTCTTGATCTTTTCTTTCTTACTGTCGTGTTTTTTGGAAGTACAATGGAATGACAAAATGCTTTTCTTTGATGGAACAACTTCTCTGCAAGCACTGAAAAATATCGTGTTGCCTCTAACACTCAGATGCTGACCTGGAAACTGATTGATGCGATCATGTAATGGGACTTTTTTTCCCGTCAGATGGCCCTGATCTTGTATTTGCTGTTGGTTTTCTTCAGACTCCGATCTCTAGCAATTTGAGCGTATTCTGGCCTATCAGGAAGCTGTTCTCCTTCTCAGTTGCTCGACTCCATTTTGTTGCATGCGAAAGCGGGAACTAGGACGACGGAAATCTTTACTTCCGGTGTGCCAGTCCTCAAGACGACTAACGACGCAGTATCGCGGTAACCTTCTTCCCCTCCCCCCCAGACGAATGAAAATAAACTGAACCATGGACAGAAGTTGAAAATAATTAATCTTAGAGACCAAGCAAGTCATGAACCTAGTAATGTTCTCTTCAAAAAAAAACTATAAATATGCCGATTATGCTAAAAGTGCTACTTTTGGAAAAGTGCAAAAATTATGCCCGTTTTTCCAGTTATGCCAAAACTTATACTAGCACAATCGATAAGGGCCTAGGCTTAGTGGAAGATTTTCTATGATTATGTCTAGCCATAATGATATCTGGTTCTGAATCGAAGCTTTGATAATTTAGTAATAGAACGCTTTATGATCGACAACAACGACTGTTCATTGAGTACATCCATTAAGTCAGGGTTCTCTAGGGTTTATTTTGGCTCCTTTGTTCACTTTATTATTGGTCTATCACACTACATTTACCTGGGTCACGTTTAAGAAAAAAGCATTTTTTGAGAAAAGCTGCTAAATTCTAAACATCAGCCTCTGATTTCGGACACTAGCGTCCGATTTTAACTGATACTGACGGTTAATTTTGGACAGTTGTGTATCGTATGATTTCTAACACCGGTCGATGTTTGATTTCGTTTTTTAACCGAATTCCGATCATTAACGCTGCCAAAGGACGTTCGAGAGGACCGGGTGACAGTCTCCAAAGCTGATTGTTTTGCGTGCACTTTGAAATGATGAGAAGCGAAGTCGGGCAGCGACTAAAAAAGCCATTTTCCACCATTTCCTCCTTCAAGCTTCTCACAGCTCAGCCGCTCGTCTAGCTGCACACCCTATACGTTAGGATTGCGCAACGGGAGGGAGTGCGTTTTTTTTTTCTTTTTTTTTTCTTTTCTCTTTCTTTCTGAGTTTCCCATTCCTTTTTTTTAATCCTGTCTTTGCTCCTCTTTTCTATCATGCCCCGCGGGTTAGAAAAGACGGTGAAGAACTGGTGACTGGAAATCCCCCACCCCCCACCACTTCTTAAAAAGCTTGGCTACTAAGCTGAACTTCGTGTTTGAAGTACAGTGTGGAATTATGATCGAGTGAAGGCAGAAAGGTTTGTATTTCTTTCATTTCCCAAGAAAGCTTGGTACTTGGAATAGAATACCCCGTTCCTTACAAGAATGGGTGATCACGTCAGAAATCCCTTTGACGACATCGATTCTGGAGATGATGAGATAGAAAAGCCACCAACACCTAAAATCCATCATGGCGGCGAGTCGCCAGAAGCGCCTGGTTTTAGCGATGTTTCAGACAGTGAAGAAGAAGAGAACACCGGAAAAGAAGCCACTAAACAACAACCTGAAGATAGCAACAATAGCTCTAGTGTTGGTTCTCCAGTCGAAGGAGAAGGCAACGCAAAAGAGGATATCATTATTGAGGCGAAACCCGACGCTAGTCCCCTCTACGATCAGGAAATTTCGCCAATTTCATCAACTTCAGCAACAGCTGACGACCAAGAGAACACAGTTGCTAAGGTAGATCACAAGGAGGAGGAAGCTTCCTCAGAAGCTGAGAAATTACTATCGAAAACAATTCAAGAATCTGAAACAAAACGAGATCATTTAGAACGAACGGGAGTTGAAGGTGATGTCGAAGTTTCTAGTCAGTTGTCTGCATCAAGAGTAGAGGTGGGCGAAGGAGAGCACGATGGCGATTTAAGTGTTACAGAGAATACAACTGAAAGACGGCGAACTATTTCTTCAGGGGCTGCAACGGACGATGATTTAGAAATGCCAATTTCACCATTGGGTCTTGGACTCTCAGGACCCGAATCAGAAATAGTTGATGACATTTTGAAAAGTGATGTCTCCAAGCTTCTTCCTGGCAGTGAAGATGAGTCTAAGGAAGGGCCAATAGGTATAATTGATATTGAAATGATAGGACACACTTTCCATCCATTAACCAGTAGAATAACCAATGCAGGGTGTGTGTAAAATAAGAAACATTTGGAAATCTCAAGCCAAAGATTGAGCGATTTACAGACTTTGGAGTGTTCTCTCATTGTCCTGCTTCAGTTGTTTAGCTGGCAAGCTGATACAAAGTGCAGCCTCGTACTTTTATAAAATTACTATTGGTTTATTTGTATAATAAACCATAGTTTTTACCAATCACCATGCACCTAGTATCTATTTATTTATTTATTTATTTATTTACTCAAATTCAATTACACAGATAATCAAAACAAAAACAAAAACAAGGAGTTAAATATATATACAAGTATAAAAAAGAGATATCTGAGTAATTAGGCCAGTTTATACAGAATTCTAGATTCCTTATTTTAAATAAACTGCCTGTGATAAAATACAAAAAAATTAAAAACTAACTTAGACAAATAGCAACAACAATACGTAATCAAAAATTATAAAAATTTATCCTTACTTAAGTTAAATTTACTGATATAAAACTGATTCACTTTCTTACACTTTCCATCCATTAACCAGTAGAATAACCAATGCAGGGTGTGTGTAAAATAAGAAACATTTGGAAATCTCAAGCCAAAGATTGAGCGATTTACAGACTTTGGAGTGTTCTCTCATTGTCCTGCTTCAGTTGTTTAGCTGGCAAGCTGATACAAAGTGCAGCCTCGTACTTTTATAAAATTACTATTGGTTTATTTGTATAATAAACCATAGTTTTTACCAATCACCATGCACCTAGTATCTTTTATATGATTAAATCTCATTGGATGACTTAAATTAAAAATGAACCTAACACTTTACAAACTAATAGTATTAACTCAGGTGATAACACCAAATTATCTTGAAATTTGTTTGAGTTGCCTAATATTTCCTGAAACTCTGAAAGATTCAAGGAAAAATACAGGCAGTGAATTAACTGTGGGCAAGGTTTCACCTTATGGCATAGCTGCTTACTACATCAGTGCAAGCTGCATGTGGAAAAAGTTTTTTAAATCCCCACCTTTGGTTTATTTTGTATTTTACTGGTTAAGTGGGTGGTTTTGGTTTCTGAGACCAGTTATAGAGAAAAGTGAAAATGAAAATGTTAAACAAAACAAAACTAAAAAAAAGGGGTAACGAATTAATTTGAATATATCAACAAAGTTGAAATGGTAAATTGGCCACCGTTACGGTTATAAAAGCTGACGTTTCGAGCGTTAGCCTGACGAAGGGCTAACGCTCGAAACGTCAGCTTTTATAACCGTAACAGTGGCCAATTTACCATTACAACTTTGTTGATATATTTAAAAAAAAGGAGCTGAGAGCTGAAGTCATCAGAAGAGGCAGAAGGTATTCTTCTCAGTTGTAGAAATTGTCCAATAGTGAGTACAGGGAACTTTCAACACAGTGTTGCTGGGTGGTAACTCTGTTCAGATATTCCTCTGTTCTCCCCCTTAAAATTATCACCAACTTCTAATGCTTTTTTTACCATTCCTTCCCACCTCTCTCTAGAGCTTGGTTTCACTTTTCACGTGGTACACAGTCTCGAAACACACACTGCATCCTTTAATTTTGCAGATCAAAATGATGTTGATAATGAAGCTAAAGAGGAGAAGAGTCTTGCAGAAAGTGGACCGACAGAACAAGATGATGAAGGGTACGAGCAATTTTTATATTGGGACCACAAAGCTGATCATTTTCATTTTTCTCAATAAAACTCAAGATGGTGTTCAGATATGAACAAACAAGAGTATTATTATCTCACCCGCGGCATGACCATCACAGGTTTACCCCATCGCATTTCATCAAATTTTCAAGACAGTTTACCCTTACGTATGATGCACGATCCTCGCAGTAGAGAGTGTTATTTATGCAATAGCGACAATCAGACCTGAAAAAAATCAGGGCTGTACAGGATTCGAACCACTGACCTCTGCGATACTAGTGCAGCGCTCTACCAATTGAGCTAACAAGCCAACTGGGAGCAGGCCATTAAGTTGATTTGTAATAAACCCACCTACACCCCATGCATGCCAACAAGCACTATGAGAGTATAGTTTTTTGCACAGAAAGACAATACGGTGACCAGTTTAGGAGCCTGTTTCAAAGATGCTATTTACCATATGGACTTCAAGCCTTGTGTTAGGCTCTAAATCGAAGGATTAGTGATGTGGACCTTAGCTCGAACCCATTACCCTTGTTCCATTGCGTGATATGTTAACTGTTTGAATTTCAAACTTATTAACATTTTAATCTTCAATGTAAATGCAGCAAACTAAACCCAGCTTTTTGTGATCAGTAACCACCAACACTTTCATGAATGGGTCCCAAGACCGAAACCCATACCTCTCTACCCAGAGAGTCCAGCATGCTAGCTCCCAGGCCACCACATCTTGCACATTTTACATGTTAGAAAAGAGGCTTGTTTCTTTAAACCTTGATCAGGCTAGAATCTGAAGAAGAGGCTGGTGAGCAGCTGATTCAGGACATTTTTGGTGCTAGTGATGAAGAGGAAGAATTTGTGGTAAGAATGAAAACACCAGGCCCGGGTTGTTCAAATGATGGATAACACTATCCAGTGCATAAATCTCTATCCGGTGGAAAGTACAGTACATTATGCAGTCCCTGATCTGCTGGATAGCAATTTATCACTTGGATAGATTTTGTGCCATTTAAACAGCTTGGCCCTGCTGGATGACTCATATTATTTCATTCCTCCCCACTCCCCACCCCCTTGTTGCTGATGATAATATGGAAGAATGCCCATATCTGAGCAATTGTGCACCCACCCCTCCCCTAACCCAATATTTAACCTTAACTTGTTGCCAGTTAGTATCTGAGCAACTGTGCACCCACCCCTCTTCTAACCCAACATTTAACCTTAACTTGTTGCCAGTTAGTAGCTGAGCAACTGTGCACCCACCCCTCCCCTAACCTAATATCAACCTTAACTTGTTATTAGTTGACTGTTATTGGATCAGGGGAGAGGAGGGGAAGGTGTGCAGTTGCTGACATTGATCCAAATATTTTCTGGCTTCTTCAAGTATTTTTTCTGGCTTCATCGTGATATTAGAAACAATAAACCTGTGCCCTTGGCAAGATTACAATTTTTTCAATTTTCTTTACTTGTCTGCTCTGACTTTGTAATCAAACCAAAAGATCAACTTCTAACTGATTCTTCAAACTGATAGGGATTTGGACAAGAAGACATTGAAGTGACCAGGAAGAAGAAAGGAGGTGCAAATAAAAATCCTATTTCTTTCCAATCAGTAACTATTTATCCAGCCTTGTTGTCTTCTACCTAGTTTATCATACTGAAAGTCAATTCCTTGCTGTCTGTATTTAGCACGAGATAGAAAGCAACACTCGCTGTCCCTTGGATCAGAGGTTGATGATGAAGAAGTTAAAGCAAGGAAGGATGACTTGGAAACAATGAAGGTCCCAAAACCCAAAACTAACAAAAGTGCTTTGGATGATGATGACGATGACGATGACGATGACTTGGATGACAAGCAAGTGTAAGAGTAATTTGATTAATTTCAATATGTGCCTTTTCCTCACACACTAAAGAGAACTCTTGAAACATCGCTTGTTCCCATAAATCATGTATCAGTGCATTTGTGCTTGATATACGATTTCCCAGTCTGAATTTTTGCAGGCTTCTCTTTCCACACTTATTACAATTTACTTGTTAGGGTCAGTTTGTTATGGTCATCCACAGGACAAAATGCAATTTACCTCTGGGATATTTTATGTTCTTGTACATATATGCCATACATCTTGCTTTTTGCTTTACAGGTTTGTGTCAGATTTTGACCTGATGATACAGAAAAAGAAGGAGGTACATTGTACATTTGCAGTCTTTACAGTCACTCAAGGGAACTTATTCTACTTTATTGTTTTTTTTTTCTTTGAAATCTTCTGATGTAATGTCTCAAAAGAAAGGTTAGATCTCAACAATAGGCTTCCTTGGAATGTTCCTTGGAATGTGAAATAGAGGAAGGAAGATCCTGGGCTTGCAGGAAACATTCTCTTTGACACATTTTGTTAAGCATTGGCTACAAAATAGAAATTGGCTTGGGTTCATATCCTGACAAAGAACACAATTTGTCTGTGAATCTTACTCGTAACAGATTGTTGACATCTTTGTATATCTAGGATCATATTTGGCCGTCAAACATAATTAATCTTTGTCAGTTTCATGTGTATCATGGTTTTAACTAAATTGTAATTCGGCTGCTTACGTAGATGAACAGGAATTTCAGGAGGAAAAGGAAGGTAAGCACTGTTTATATTCAATAGAGAAAGATATTTTTTTCATCTTGTCACAGGCATGGAACAAAGAAAAAATTCTGAGTCCCCTTGAGGAATGGAACCTTAGACCGTCAGATTCTGTGCTCCAATGGAATCCAAAGATCTGAGGTTCTACTCCTCATGGGAACTCAATTTTTCTTTGTCAATGCATGTGTCTATTTCTTTACTGAGCTCAAAAATTATCTTTCTTATTCTATTTATGTTCAAGTGAGTGGAGTGCAATTTGGTCTGAAATCACATACTTGATTTCACAATCCAACAAGCAGGGAATGCAAATTACATTTGAAATCACAAGTATGATTTTAGACCAAAATTCCTTGCCACCCAAGGTCAATTTCCACCTCATTACATCCATTTTAAAATTGTAAAATTCAATCACCAAATGGAATTCACCATACTTTGGATAAAAAAAAAAAACAAAACAGTTCTTTATCTCAGAGGTCTCTGAAACACAGTAATCATTGCTGAAAGTTGAATGAACATGAATACACGCTTATAGACTTTATAATGGTTTTGGGTTTACAGAATGTAGACATCATAAGTGACAGTGATGATGCAGTAGCGCATATGATAACTCAGATGAAAGAGGTTGTGGAGGTATCTATTATTTTTACTTTTGGTCATATAATAATTAAAAACTATAATTCCACTTTGAGATTCCTATTAGTCCTTCTTATTGTTGCTTTTCTAGCTTCACATGCAGGTTTTTTTTTCTTTTTTCACTCTTTCAGGAGGATAGGATGCTTAATGGTGCAAAGCAAGCAGCTACCAAGAAACTCAAAATGCTTCCTTCTGTTCTAACACACTTACACAAGTAAGTCTCGGACAGTCGTTTGGCAGTCTGTCTCCCTTCCCAATAAAACATAATTCTCTAATTAATAGGCCATTTTACAGTTGTGTACTTAGTTGCCGAGCCTTTGATTCAGAGTGAGGCTAAAGATGATCTTGTCGTGATAGAGACCTTTATCTAGTTAGCATGATAACAAAGTGATTTACATTTGAAAGGCAGCAAGGTTTGTATCATAACAAGGTCATCCCTAGCCTCACTCCCATTCAAAGGCTTGGCAACCAAGCACACAACTGTAAAATGGACTAATTGCTCACTTGACGACTGAATTTTGTTTGGTTTTTCAGAGCTGATTTGCAGACCACATTTCTAGAGCTTGGTGTTTTGCCAGTTTTGAAGGTTAGTAAGTTCTTCCTCTCAGATGTGTTATTTTCATTTTGCCTTCAAACGAAGAAAAGTTTTGACAGATGAAGAAAATTTAGCAGCGGAGTGTTAAAGTAGGCAGTTGAGGTAGGTCGTGAATCCTTCTGTTAGATGCTCTCGTCATTTTTCGATTTAGTGTGTTATCTTCAATGGCCAATCAGTGCACACATTAGAATAAAGAGATATCACAACCAGCCAATGGGAACTCAAATTAAGAACGAGCAACTTGCCTAAACGCGGGAAAAACGCGGACGACCAAGTCGCGATTGATATCATTTCGGATCACTTTCAACGCTCGATTTGAAAATAGCTGTATAACTTTTTCCCAATGAAAAAGAAAGTGTTTTTGCTTGAAACGCACTGTGACTTGCGTGGTTATGGACGCGCTTGGTTGGTATTCTAGATGATTACTGGCTCATTTCCAAGTTAACTCATGTCGTATTTTGCTTCACACGTTAGGACTGGTTGAGCCCTCTGCCAGATGGTTCTTTACCTCATCTTCAGATTCGAGAAGGACTGCTTAAAGTCTTAGTCGAGGTAACCTTCTAGCTTGACTTGCGTGTGGTCTTTCTGAATATTATGTACTTATTTACCGAGTGGGAGGGCCGGAAGGGATAAAATTTGGCTCTCGGTCATGACGTAACGTGGCCTCATGACCGAGAGCAAAATATTTTCCCGTCCGGTCCGACCAAACTCAGTCAATAAGCATTTTATCACGTGACCACAAAATGTTCAAAATTTCAACTTCAATAGGAGGCGATAGAGGGTCACACGCAGCTGCACAAGCACAAAAAATTATGCCATTAAAACGTGTCCTTATTTTTTTAAGTCAGAATAAGAAACTCCCAATTCCTTAAAAACCGTTCATTTTTTTTTTCTCGTTTCTGTTTTCCTTTTTTTTGTGTGGATCAAAGTTATTAACACTGCGAGGATTGCCAGTTGGGTTGTCCTGGGTCACTAACAACGTTCCCAGGGCCCCTAAGGATACCAGCCTCGCAGCTGACTGGGCCACCCTGGCTAAATAAAGTTGTCTTGTCTTGTCTTCCTTTGCTCATTAGCTGATTCATAGTTTAGGATTTCCCGTGAAGACCTCACTCTTACTTAATAAGTAGTCACTTGTTTTCAGTTTCCTACCATGGACAGCAGAACTCTTAAAATGAGTGGAATCGGTAAGGCAGTCATGTACCTGTGCCGCCACCCGAGGGAGACAAGGGACAATAAGAAAATTGCAGGAAAACTCATCAGTAAGTATTGTTATTACAACCCACAATTCCTCTATTCGCTCCGACGAAGGGCTAACGCTCGAAACGTCAGCTTTTGTAATCGTTACGGTGGCCAATTTACCATTTCAACTTTGTTGATATATCCAAATTATATTGTTATTACGTTTACGAGTACGAGATTTCGATAGAAATTTCCTTGAAGTATCCTTTCTGAAAGTCGTGCATTATATAACGGAACAAAATAGCTAACCGCCTCCCCGTTAGCTCAATGGATAGAGCGCTGGACTGTTGGGCGGGAGGTCGAGGGTTCGAGCCCCGGCCGGACCAACACTCGGGGTCTTAAAATAATTGAGAAGAATTTGCTGCCTTTCTATAGCATCAAGAAATGGTTAGATATTCTAGTCTTCTCGGATAGGGACGAATAAATGGAGGTCCCGTCTCCTGCAAGGTTGGGGTAGGAGTCGTTGATTTTCCACACACGAGATTACTGTGTGATGGATGTCCTCCCCTGGGGTGGAATGGGTGGGTTTATTGGGCCCGCAGTAATCGGCGCAAGCTGGTGCGGTGTCCCTGCCGGTTGGCGAAGCTAAATAAAATAAAGCTGCTTTGTGAAGGGATCGCATCTCACCGCACCCCATTTCATTTCAGTACAATTCCAGTGGTAGTATGACGTTGAAGGATTTCCCCCTCGCCCTCTTTCGGTAACCTCGCTCTTGGTGGCTAAGTTGAGAAGAGACAAGATCCTGTCAGCTTGTCTTTGACCAAGAGATTCTAAACTGTTGTTTTGTCGGCTCCTCGCGCCCCCTAAGCGGATCAATTCTTTTTTTCTTTTTTATTTCATACAATTCAAACTAATTTTCTTAAGAAAGGTACAGAACTTTTCATGATATTTAAAAAGAATGGTTTTGGGGTACGTACAATGTAAATACCTTTTTTTAAGACAGAAAACAACCGACCAGATAACGTTACCACGACAGAAAGGAATTCTTTGAAAGTACAACTGCCCACCCATATGAAATGATCCCAGAAGTTTCATGATTTTTGGTCCAGGACGTCCAGGCCCTTTTCATTTTATATGATTTATTCGATTTATTTTTTTTTAGTATTTCTTTTTTTCTAAGTTTGTGGTTTATTCTATTTAGATGACTGGGCACGGCCGATTTTCGGTGTGACGTCAAACTTCAAATCCCTCAGTCGAGAGGAGAGAGAACAACGGGATTACCAAAACATGTCCAAGAAAAGAAGATTGAGGTATGTTGGAATGTGGACAACTTACTTCAGGGGACTTTTCCATTGAAGGGAGACAAACTCTGGTCCCGACTGAAAAATCTTCTTACAGTCTTCTGGGTCTGTCACCTTTACTGAAGGAACATCTTTCTGAAGGAAAGACTCATTCTAGTCCCAGGGCTGTATTCTTTCGGATTATTATTCTTTTTTTTTTTCGTTTTTTCCACATAAACTGTTTTTAAGGGTATCGTATTTTAGTTCTAAAGAGATGGTCACGCTTGTTTTCTTCTACTTCCTCAGTTCAGTAGATAGCGACGGAGGCAAGACTCCAAAGTCTATCGATTCTGCTCTGCAGAGTGACAAAAAGTGAGTACACTTGATTTTCCACTTCATTTGTTTTGTGCCTTACTTACACGACGTGCCCTGAACTTCTCTTCAGAGCCGTGAAGCCTGGTGACAAGGGCTTTGTGATGCGAGCCCGCGTTCCTACGCCATCCAACAAAGATTACGTTGTCCGACCACAGAATGCTGTTGAACGGATGGATTTCTCCAAGGTAAGTCAAGAATGAGACAGCAGTTACTAGGTCAACGTCACGTTACGCACGCGTGACTCGTCTTTAAGGGATAGTAGTGAGACATTGGAAAAAGTAGAATTTGCCAGACTTTGGTGTTTCAGCTTGGAGGTGATCTTTTCAGTGATGGAAGGATATTGATAGTAGCTTTAAAGCGCCTATAACCCTCCAAAAAAAATTTTGGCCATATTAAATCTCTCTATTGCACTGAGCAAAATGCCGCAAAAATTTTAGTGTTTGGTTAAAACTGCGATTTTTTATGATTTTTCAAAGTCGAGTTTAGTTTTCGAACGACCGAGTGAGCCAGAGACTGGGGCCAGTGACGTCATTCCAGGCCATCGGCAGTGGGGCTCCGATCCGATCTCAGTCAATATTATACATTCCCAACGAGATGAAACCTTCGTTAAAGCCTGATCTGGTAAATATTTCTCACCTTTCTCTTACTTCGCTCACTTTCATCTGATTTCGCTTCCTCCGACTGATTCCACGCGTAATCAGTCGGAAAGACGCAAATTCCAACTCCATCTTTTCGCAACCTTCGTTGCATGGTCTTGCTAGTCAGAGCAGAAAACATGACTGAATAATCTTCCTCTCGGAAGTGGTTGGAACACATGGCCGAGTATTTTGTAGGTTTCCAATGTGCACGCTTCAATTGCGCAAAGTCAACCTACTTCTTCTTCTCTTTTTTTTTCTCCGGGTCATCTGCCCCATAAAAAGGTATCGGATGAAGTGCTATTCTTTTTTCTTTGTTGGAAAAGTTGCTACACCCGAAAACAACGCACTTATCAGGCATATCCGTCAAGATACTTCATCCAGTCCTTGAAGCAAACTCATTGGAAAGCCTGGAATGACGTCACAAACTGTGCTCGACCCAGACCCATCTTGATAATTCCGTGCCTAGGTCGTGTTTTGAAAAAATGCGATTTTCCACGACTTTGAAAATTCATAAAAAATCGGGGTATTAACTGAACACAAAAATTTTTGCAGCATTTTGCTCAGTGCAATAGAGAGATTTAATATGGTCAAAATAATCTTTTGGGGTTATAGGCACTTTAAAGGCCCATTTCCATCCGAGATCCTTTGCAGTCGTTTGTTTTTGTTTTGGAATCCCACTATTGTTAAATGGCGAACTCTGATAGTCATTCACAAACACTATTAAAAAAAAAAAAAAAAAATTTGGTGAAGAACACAGTAAACAAATTTGTAGCTAAATATTTGAGCCTGAAAAATCATAAATCGAGTCTGTGGATAAAACTTGTACAAAGCTTACCTGATGTTGGAGGAAAGTGTTCGGCTTTAACACTAAATAAAATATGTACGATGCACGATCCTCGCAGTAGAGAGCGCTATTTATGCAATAGCGAAAATCAGACCTGAAAAAAATCAGGCCTGTACGGGACTCGAACCACTGACCTGTGCGATACTTGTGCAGCGCTCTACCAATCGAGCTAACAAGCCAACTGGGAGCGGGCCGTTAAGTTGATTCGTAATAAACCCGTGATGATAAATCAGATACAATAAATATATGAAGTTCATATGTGGTTCGAATCCCGTACAGGCCTGATTTTTTTCAGGTCTGATTTTCGCTATTGCATAAATAGCGCTCTCTACTGCGAGGATCGTGCATCATACATATCTACAACCGCAGTTCAAAATATATGAACTTCATATATTCATTGTAACTAAATAAAATATAAACAAATAACCAATATTGGCCAAAACTGATTTACTTGACGCATTTCAATTATAGAATAATGACTTGTACAAGTGACATCGCTTACATACATATCTCAGGATCTCAGTAAAAATCAGTCAAATAATTATTCTCACCTCGAAAAATCTCCCCGGAGTCTCTAGTTCCATCGTAGGAACTATGCAATAACATTTCTGCAAAAGCACTGTCTCTAGTGTCACCGAAACCCATGGTTGTTTTCCTTGCCCTCCATAAATCATACACAGACTCTCGAAGTCGAATAACCTTTGCCGAGCCGGGCTGACTCGGCCTTCCTCTAGACCGCTTCTTCGGCGGCATCAACTTTTCAAATGACGTTTTTCACCGTCATACATGTAAGAATTAAAAACTATTTACTGATATGGATACTACGATAGTTTGTTGTTCGCACATGATTCAAGATGGAACTTTGAAAGCCCTAATTAGTAAGATGGAAGAAGATATCATAGCGATTCCGCAACTACCAGGAAAATAGCATATTTTTCATATATGAAAAATGATCCGGGCGCGCAAGGCATCTCGGTTGGAAATAGGCCTATAAGGGAGGACTAGAAATCGGTTGTAGTTTAGTGTACGTAACCAGTTAATGAACAAAGACTCAAAAAGACAGCAAAAAGAATTATTGAGTGTAAATCGAGTTTCTTCTTGCTTTGCTATGTTCTTTTAATTTTAGAAACCCCAAAAGACGATGAACCGGTTTGAAAAACAAAAGAGAAAGTTTGAAGATAAAAAAAAGCTTCTCAACAGAGGATCACAGCGAGCTGTCAATATAAGCATCGAAGGAAGGAAAATGGGGCTTTGATCGGTGGCATTTTCGTGCTGCCTACACGAATGATCGTATTTATGAAACACTGACGTCAAATGAACACCAACCGAATGCATCCCCTGTCTTTTGTCACTTGAACGAGGAATGGAGCGAAGTTTCGACGCTAAATGAATACCAACCGAAAACATTCCCTGTCTTTTGTCACTTGAAGGAGGAATGGAGCGAAGTTTTCGACGCACACCTATCAAAGCTAACCATGTAACAACTTTTTAACTTACGCTGATTGAACGGCGAATAGGGATCAGGACATGTTTTGTTTTTTGTTTTTCTTTTACCTTTGATCAGAAATCCATACTGTATTACAAGCACTCTGAGATGATACTGTGAACTCGCAACTTGACTTCAAAGGACTGCCAAGGGAAGCATCTGAGGTCTGAAGTATTTTACAAGGTTATAACCTTATAATTATAGAACATTACGAATGCTTTGTGATATTTTTTTGTTGCCATTTGGAAAACAAGAGTTACTTCCCTTGGTGTCCGCGTATCTTCACCGATACGTGGTTTTGTACATAAAACAAAAAAAATAAAAAAAACTTTCAAATTGTTGAATCACTGCAAGGGATACAACAGATAGATGAAGTTTCTTTCAGTGTCCTTATGAAGTTATTAAATGTGTTGCTTCGCAAGGATGCAAGCTGCTCCGTGAGGAGTTTCTATCAAGTGTGGTTTTCGTATTGCGCTGGAAATATCAACGCGGTATACGATACGCGCAGATACTTGGCAAATTTTCGTGGTGTTCATGCGAGCCCCTTAGGAGCGAGAATATGGTACAAGTAATGGGCAAAATGTTCGCTATTGTAATATGTTAAACCAACAAGTTAGGGATTTGTCATTCCACTATTAATTCATTTTCTAGTATTTAATTGGCTTCTAGTTTTTTAAATACATCCTACTGTCTTGTCTGTGTCAATCGATCCCTTGAGGGGTGTGCGAAAGACGGTAAAAACGCAAACAAAACCATGCAAGTCTTGTCTATGACCATCTTGCGTTATTTGTAGCCCTAAGATGGTATATGGAGTAATGTTGGAAGTGGTGAGCATATCAAGAGCTAAGTTTATTTCCCATGATCACCCCAGAGAGGCTTTCTCAGAGCGGCGACGGGGAAACTCCATCAAGTCGCTGGTATAGAGCTTGTATGAGTTTAGCTAATTGCTAGTTCGTCACGACGCTTATTCCAATTTCTGTTGGTTTAACTGTTAGTGTCTGCGAAACTCGTAGGATCAGCAGATTAGGACTAAGTATGAACTTTTCTCGCTTCTGTTTACATTTCATAAAGCTTGAGGTATATAACGTTGAAAGTCTTTCAACTTACAAAGGAACCTTTGTAATGATATCCTGATGAAAATGTCTCCACACAAAAGTGAGCGGGTGACAAGAGACTGTTGAAATGTTTTACCCAGGGTTAAAGCACAATGCCCTTAGCTAGAATTCCCGCGAGTTATTCCTTAGGCTTTTGCTCTTCATTAAGAAAATGGGGCGCCCTTTCGACGGCCAAAGTTCTTTCAATATATTTTTGTTTGTAAGGTAAAACGTTAAACTGGTACTAAGAGTTATTTAAAAGTACTAAATAACACCGCTTGAAGTCCTTATTTTGGAAAAAGAAAGAAAAACAAGAACGAAGAGCATATAGGTGCAATGCTCAGAACAGGTATTTCATCACGAACAAAGAAAAAGCGTTCGTTGGAGGAGGATGGTATCAATTATGGAGCAGCATTTTGGTAAGTTCTAGTATATTCAACTATGAAAAATCAATTCCGCGGTTCCATCCCCCAATTCTTCTTTACATGGAAGTCTCTTCAGAGGAAAGTCCAGAATCCTCGAACCGCGAGAATGCTTGTCTAATCTTTTTTGTTCCACACGTGTGAAACGACATCAATTGAAATTTGACGTGTTCTCGAACAAACGATCGAGCGAATGTTCATGTACCTTGTACGACATACGCTTTACTTGCGCAGTAAGTATTTTAGAAATTGCCATGTTTTTTTTTTTTTTTTTTTTTTTAAATCTCTTTTACATACTTTCAAGTTTAGGGCGGTCTTCTAAGGTTACATTTCGCGGAGTATCTTAATTGGGGGTAATAGCCGGTAAATATTCATCGCCGCCACCTGCAAGTAACCCGCTGTCAAAGCTGAACTGAAATTAGTAAGAATATTTCACTTGAATGCTTTTTACATCATCAAAAATTTTGTTTATATTGCGATTTTTAAGTTCAGTTTTTAGAATGTTATTATAAAGGCCGGAGTGCGCTGTTCCGGTGGATTCGCCGAAAAATGGAGAAAAAAATTGCCCGTCAATTTATTTTGCGTCTAAACGCCTGACTAACTGAGTAATTCCTACAAACATTTAAAAAGAGCGTTTATAGAAAATAAATTGCATACTATGACAAATTATGGTCAGAGCTTTAGATATCTAAGGAAAGAGTGTGCGAAGTCCTTAAAAGTCAATTGGTGAAATAACATGTCTTCAATGTAAAAACAATAAAGCCACTGTAAACGAACTAGATTTTTACATGTATGAAAATTAGCTGAAAATTCAGCAATGCATGGAAGCGAACTTCAACAAATGAGTTTAAAATGTGTCAAGTTTCCGCAAAATTTTTTCCTTGAATTCGAAATCCAGGGATCATTTATAAATTCTCATGTTTCTGTTATGAATTACAATCTGTCTGGTTCACAGAGGGAAAGCGAACTCTTCTGTTCTCTCACTTGAAATATTAAAACGTCCCCGACTGGTATCGCCGAGAATGTGCTATCTAGCAAAGAATACCTACTGTTATTTTCATCTTTTAGCAAAAACCCGTGGGTGGTCTCGAATTTCTTTTACTTTATACTTAGATTCGTCAAAATACTGAAAACTCTACGTTAAGGGAGAGATCAGCGAGAAAAATGAAAATCATAAATATTAAAAGCACATGGTTATGTCATGTGCGATCTTGAGACCTCGACAATTTTTGAGAAGTATAATGGGGGTAGGCAGTCCTTGAAGGCTGACTGACAATTCCGCCACAAAAAATAATTCTATACAAACTTGCTTGGTACAAGAAATAAAAAAGACTGGTTTGGTTCAGAGCTAACATTTGCTAATTATCCAGTGTAACAGCAGTGTTAATTTATTTACCGAAATGTATACATTTCCGATTGTGGCGAAGAAACTAAAACGCGGGCCGGACATTCTTAAATCAACAAAAACGAAAACGTCATAAAATATTTCGCCGCCTTGTAACAAGCAAAACAAGCAAGCGCTCCGGAAAAGGTAAACAGTTGCTACTCGAAAAGTGTAAATACCATGTTTAAAATGGTTATTAATTTTAATCACGTCCACTGACAATACTAACAGCTCAAACTACAGCTGAGAAAAAATCTCATGTAAAATCTTATGTAAAATCTTGTGTAAAATCTTAGGCTTCGCGAAAAAACCCTGTTTGAAATCCATTGGTGTCACTGTTGTGAAGGAGTAAGTCGCAAAATTCATTTCAGTGGACTCTCTAAAATCTTAAAACATCAGGAAATGCTTTCCTCGAGGTGAGAAGTTTTTAGTTTCATTGCTTGTCAATTCTTTTGTTTGGCCCGGTACATGGTGAAATGGTTGGTTGAGTTTTGAAGGAGTACTACACATGTTTCTTCAAATAATCACATCTGAATCGAAACGAAAACACTTTACCATTGGTTTCCCGATTTTCCTTTGAGTTTTATTTTGTTCGACAGTTTTCTGGCTGGTGGATGGTGATGAAAAAAATCTTCGAAGTGAATAACATTCATACATAAATTATGGTACTTTTATACTACTGTTAAAAGAGCGAGAACAAACTTGTTTAAAAGAATGACAACAGAGTGCTTTAACTCAAAGCACGGTCACTCGCTCTGAACCGAAAGAAGGAGATTTTCCGAACGTTCGTAGAGTTAAGACGATATTTTCACATCACTTCAATGTTTTGTGGATTGCCATTTTGGGTACTTATACTTTGTACAGTTTCTAAGGACTAAGTATCACTTGCGGCGAACTAACAATAGTGTTGAATAATTGAGCACTTATAAGCCAATGAAATGGCTCGCTTTTCATGGCTAACATCTCTGTTAATTAGTCAGAGACATTTAAGCGGTGGTCTTTGTTTCTGAGACCAATTTTGCTTCGATCGCTGAGCAACCTAGCATCTACGACAGAGAGAGGCACTAATACTGAGTTTTGTTTCATCCCTGAGGCTAAAATTGAGGAGAAAATCTTTTAAAATTGCTATGAGTGCTGTATCTGAGAATGCCCCATCCAACGGTACCCTACGCGCGCCGAAATGCGCCCGCTGCCGGAATCATGGAGTGGTGTCTTCGCTGAAAGGTCACAAACACTATTGTAAATGGAGGGACTGTGTCTGCCCCAAGTGCTTGTTAATAGCAGAGAGACAGAGAATTACCGCTGCCAGGGTGGCCCTTCTGCGCCATCAAACCAGAATGGAACCGTTCGAGTCTAAAGGCAGTGGACCATGCGTTGAATTTACGCACAGAGGCGTGGATCACGAAGTAACATTACCTTCCTTCACGCCTAGAGTGAACTCGGTCTTCTCCTCGAGTCCTCTATCGGAATTGACACGACCAGCTTCTTGCCCCGTAACTGAAGGTAATAAAAAGATAGCTATGATATAATTTTTAGTATTTTTCGTCTACAGAGTTAGCCATTTTAAAAAATAGTACGTGATTTGAAAAAATTAGTATGTGACTCTCAGGCGTGAAAAAAACTCTAAACCGGAAGACGATTTAAAAGAACAAAAGATCAGCTGCGGTTGAAATCAAATGGAAAAACATTCTTTTGTTTCGTTTAGTGTTGTGCAATCTCAACTAAACCAAAGAGTAATTTTTCCTTCGATATCTTTTTGTTTCGTATCGGCGGAAATTCTAAACCAAAGAAATTTCCTTTTGAAATGTACAGCGCTAAAGGAAAATTGCATCATCTTGCAATGGAATAAAGAAACATACCTGACCAAGAAGATAAAAAAAAAGTTCGAATGAGTTTTTTTCCTGTCAGTGGCGATTTTCAGAAGTACCTCATGAAATTTAATTTGATAAGTAAACATGTGAATTGCCTAGAGTTTAAGTGCTGGGTCTAAGTAGAGAAAAAAAAATGATTAAGTAATTGAAGGAAATGAACTGTATTAGGGAAACAGTGGTACATGTGCTTATTTTCTGCGGGTAATTTGTTATATATAGGTTATTTCTAATCATTCTCGTATACTTCATGTGATTCATATCTTTCCGAAAGTATTTATCATTTAGTTAAATGAACTTCACAAGGAAAACAATCATACCACCTGTCTACTTGAACGAGTACAAAAAGATCTCGAATTTTTTTTCAAAATTTATTACTTTTCTAATGAATTGTAGAACCGCTTGCTCATATGTTGAACTTGCACGACAAAAACGCACGAAGTTTTCCCCAAAGGGAGGTGTGTACTGATTAGAAATTATTTGATGGTACCGCTGGGGTTCAATAACTTGTGGAAAACAAGTCGTTCAAATTCTCTTTTGTCTTTGTCACACAGAAATATTTGGCAGGCAGTGCAAAGAATTGGAATAGGAGCGGGTTTAGGTCTTGGGAATCATAATAAATAAATCTTCATTTCTACCATTGTTCGTTCCACAGAGAAGAACTCGCAACAGCCAGTGCTCATTAAAGAAGAAAAAAATGATCCGGAGTATTCCAGCAATGACACTCTTCCCGCAGACGACCGAGGTGATGAACCACCTCCTAAAAGATTAGCTAGGAGTGTCTCCCCGCAACTAACAAACGAGAATGTTTCTCGCTCCCCGTCACCTCGTTTTCACGTGCACGAAAGCTGTCGACCACAGGCAGATCACATGATCAAGGAGAACGAAAGCTCTTTGTTCCAGTTGCCATGGAGCTCGACTTTCCGTGACCAAGATGACTTCGACTACACTGTTAAACTTCTACAAAAGAGTCTTGGTGAATCTGCCTTCAAAAGACGGAAGCCTCCACGACCTGTCGAAGTTCTCAGCAAAATATTTCCTTCACACAAAGAAAACGTGTTGGAACTTGTTCTGAAAGGTTGCAGTGGTGATTTGGTACAAGCGATCGAATGTATTTTGGCTGGCAAGAGTCACCCTATCGAATTTCCAGAGCCAGCCCCGTCCTGTCTTTCCACTGCCCCTTTACCTTCTAGTTTTCCCAGCATTCCGTTCAAGGGAGTTAAACCAACTCTACTTCCAGGTGTTCCTCTGACTTTACCTCTTGCCTCATTCAACGGTGCTACCAAGACTACGGCGCATCCGCTGACCTCAATTGGAGCGCAGGTTCATGGTGGACTGAGGTTACCTCCCATGATACGGAACTGTTCGTTGCAAACTCAAAGAAACGAGCGTGAAGACAGAGAACTAAATGGATATCATGCGCAAAACGGCCTCCTTAGGCCAGCATTTTTGCCGTCTTATCGAGGCTCACCACCCCTGTCCAGAGAAAACAATTTTTTAGATAACGAAGTCTCGGTTTGTTTTCGTTGTGGCACAAAATCTCGATCTGGTGACCGATTTTGTGGGAAATGTGGGACGGACCTTAAATGTTGACAGGATGTACCACTTGTTTGACCGACCGTGAGCCATCATCATCATGTGGGTCGAGTGAACCAGTAACCTTCCCAGGAAAAACTAATAGGAAAGTGGTTTAACCATTTTCGTTTTGTTTTCATTTTCTTCCAGTTGTATCAGTTTTGCAACAGGACGTCGTAACAACTAAACTTAAAAAAAGCTGTTCGTGGTCTTTCCCCAGAAGTTTTCAAGTAAGCCTCGACTTGCTGTATTTGATCTAATTCCTTTTTTGTGTCCAAATATATGGCGCTCATCTTTTATCACTACGTCAGAACTAGTGCCGAAAATAATTGCTTCGAAAGGGTAGTAGGGTCAAAATAGTTACTTTTTCATGCGCAAATTCCTGATAAGTTGTAAATGTTGTCGGTAAAGGTGTTACTCCTTCCTATGACAAAGTCACCTTTTTAAATAAATGTTATCAATGTGTCAACCATTTTACGGTAGCTAATTTACATTATTAATCAAGTGGATAAAACCAAACTATCTTGCTTTATTACAAGACTCGGGCAGTCAGAGGGCCAACAACTAAAATCAACCAATCAAAATGCTCTATTGCCGGTCAATATTCTCTCAGTATTGGACCGGGCACTGTCCCGAATGGTCCCGAATGATACCGCTCTTGTCTCCCTTTGAACTTCAGTCGTATAATAAATCTCTTATTAACCAAGCTTGCTCGGGACCGTACTGGAAGAATATCGGCCCTCGGTCTTTATTGTACTGTAAAGACCTCAGGCCGATATTCTCCCAGTACGGCCCTCGCGCTTGGTTAATAAGATAGATATACTCCCCTACCGACGGTGTGCTGCAGTTTCTTTAGAAGCTCAGCCCCTTCATTATTGCTTCCAACTAGTGCAGCTTCAATTCCTTCTCAAAATCAGTGAGAAAAAGATCCTCTCAGAAAGATTCATCCCCGCTCTCTTGTTACCGTGGGCAAATGCCAACCAGACTGATCTATCTGAACCGCCTCCCGGTTAGCTCAATGGATAGAGCGCCGGACTGTAGTGCGGGAGGTCGAGGGTTCGAGCCCCGGCCGGACCAACACTCAAGGTCTTAAAATAATTGAGAAGAATTTACTACCTTTCTTTAACATCAAGAAATGGTTAGATATTCTCGGATAGGGACGAACAAATGGAGGTCCCGTCTCCTGCAGGGTTAATTTCCCACACACGAGATTACTGTGTGATGGATGTCCTCCCCTGGGGTGGGATGGGTGGGTTAGGACAGCAGGTCCACATCAGCTATTACAGCTTCCAATTAATCAACCTGCTTCAACAAATAAAGGAACTTCAACTTCAACTTTATGATTTAAGGGGGTAAAACTCTGAAAAAACAGCGGCGCTGCCTCGTTGGAGAGCATTACAAGAAAATCTGGTTAATCAACCAAGTTTATATATGTAAATTGGCAACCACAAAGATTGTAAAAGTCCTACGTAATTTGGTTTGCCGTCTGCACGCCACGCCACTTACCAAATCATCTGTTTCCTTCTCGCCATAACTACTCTACAAATCACCGATAATGCAGAAGCAATGTGCAATCTTTTTAAAATTAATTAAGACTCAACTCCAGCTCACATAACTCTGCAGTTACTTGGTTTCTTTCTTGACGCCGTTTTCAAATACCTCACAGATAAGTTAGCCATACATAACTGAAGTAACACTAGACTACCACAAGAGCATTTGATAATTGATGGATCACCCTAAAATAAAATATATCAGATCTTACGTGTGGAAAGCCAATTCATTTTAAAGTGGAATATGCTTGGATTGATGATAACAGTTGCTTGAAACACACACAAAAAATATTTGGAGCAATAATAAAGAATAAAGTACAGCATGATATTTTTCCAACATATACTACGCCAAGTGAAAAGAAAGCCACGCAAATCTGACATTCAACTCGCTCACAACCTGTTTGAACAGATTGTGAAACAGGTTAACAGGTTATTCTTAATTGAAATTAAGAACAATTTCTACCGGGGATTTTCAGCCTCATTAGACAATGCTGTTCAGAATGATAGAGGCCTGGACTCTTAATTGCAAGCCTGATCTGGTGGATTTAGTGAGATCCTGGGTCATATTCTCATTCTTGTCCTCCTTCTGTTTGGTCATGGCTGGCAAACCAAGAGACTGACAGACTATTCAAAGTGGCACTGACCCTTTTCATAATTATCATCTGACTGACTTTATGACTTAATAGGATACCAGGATTGTATCACCTTGTGAGATGTTATTGCTTGAGCAGATTGTATGTCGTCAGTGGGACACAAATGCAATTATTTATTATTAATGACAGGGAATACAACTCCATAATACAGGATACAAAGCAAGTAACTGTTCCTCATTTAGCAACACATTGTTTATCTTCAAGATGTACTTCATTCTACATCATCTATCTTCCTTTCAGGGAATGCTGCCCATTACTTGAAACCTTTTCTAGCCTTTCAAAGTGCTTTCTTGCATTGCGAATGTTAATCTGTGTGGCAGCAGATGCTGTAAGAAACAAAAATTGGCACAAAGCATATGTTGAAAATTCACTTGCTAAAGAATCAATCTCACATTTCTCTGGAATCTGAAAATGCAGATAGCTATGTTTAATAAAAAGATTTTAAGATTTGTTTCTATAATGTACAAAGCTATTTTACAACCTGTTTGTCAGTTGAATGCTGCAAGTCAAGTTGGTTAATGTCAACCAAAAGCTAATTTTTTTTTTTACCCTTTAGATGTTAAGGGGAGTTTGAAGTATAAAAGGTAGAACCATTCTCCAATGATGTGCTTATTGGAGAAAGTTTGCCGTAAATATACTTACGGATTGTGCAGTCAGACATGATAACCATCACATATGTGTTGGGTGTAAAGACATCAATAAATGCAGCAAATGTAGAATTTCGCACCTCCATGCTCTGAAAATGGGCATGTAGTTTACTATGGACAAAAATAAGATTGGAAAGTCAAGATCAGTTATCCATGTAAGACAATACAGGGGTTTCAAGCACTGAAATCTGGACTATGAACTCAGTAGTGATGCAATGAAGAAACCAAGTTCATCAAAGTGCACACCTGAACCTTCTGCAACAAAACTCAACTCACCTACAGCTTAATTTGAACTGTTTGATAATGTTACTAATTTTTTCAAATCTGTGTACATCCTTATGGGACTTGCGTTGACAGTAGGAAATAACCTGAAAAATTAACAACAAGTGTCATTCACATGTGGTTCACAGAGGTGACAATTACAACAACAAAATTAACAAATCAACAGTGGTTTCACATGGTTTGCACTCTTATCATATCACATCTGGATCATGAGGCTATTGTTTGAGATGTAGCCCTGTCTTTGTGTTGTTTACTATGATAAGGTAAAGATAGGTAAAGTCTGTTTACGAGCCAACTGGCCCATCAGGCTGGTGCTTAACTCCAGTTTCTGTACCATGAAGTGACTAGGAGTATTTCTTCTCCTCACTGGATGGGGTGCTAGTCTATTGCAGGATTACCCCCCCCCCCCCAGTATTAAATTAACCAGTACCCATTTAAACGCCTGGGTGGAGAGAGAGGCACTGGGAGAGAAATGTTTCTTGCCTGAGAACACAACACAATGTCCCCAGCCAGGGCTCGAACCTTGATCCAGACTTAAAGTGCACTACCCATGAGGCCACTACACCTTCCACTTACTATGATAAGAACCTATCAGAGTGTCCACTACAGCCTGTGGTGCAAAAAGCTATTGATGGACTAATGATGGAAAAATTTGTAACAAATAACTGACATTAACTATTATGGATAAGCAGCTCATTTTAATAAAAACTACAATGTAAGTATTTACTATTTTAGGGTAAGCTCAAGCAGGATCAGGCCTCGAAGCTTTCAGCCTTTACTTTCTAACATCAGTGTGCATAGCCTCCTTTATTCAAATACCTACAAGAAATGTGGCCCTCTCAAACAAAAGTACTTCATCTGCTTCAATGATGGAAGCAAAGTTCTCCAGATTGTGTTCCAGCTGTGTTACATTTGGTATCAGCTGATAGACGATGGATGACCAAGCTTTGTAGAGAGTTTCATCCCAAATTGATGTGCGGAAACATGTACATTCCAGTGGCTTTGAGAGCCTTTTTAGGTCTTCTTCCCGCTCTCTGAAAATCTGAAAAAAATAATTGTATCTTTTGGAGACAATTTCAAAATCCAACCTGTATCTTAAAAAAAAAAAAAAAAATTATAATAATAATAATAATTTGTATAGCACAAATTCCATACAATGTTCAAATGCGCTTCACAATAAAATAACACAGTAATAATTAATACAACTATTAAAATAAAATAAAATAAATACTAGAACTACATACAAATATTGATGTTATACTAATACTGCTATAATATCGTGTTCAGGCTACGATAAAAATGCTAAACGAAAAAGGTGTGTTTTTAACTTTGACTTAAAAATATCCAATGACTTAGAGTTTCTAACTTCGAATGGTAATGCATTCCAGAGTTTAGGTGCTGCGCAAGTAAACGACCTGTCACCAAGTGTCACTTTAGATTTGAATCTGGGTTGCTTAAGCAAGAGGGTGTCACAAGAGCTTCTCATGTTAAGGGGGGGGGAGGGGGGGGATTAAGTTTCTAAATAAATTGTTGTGCTGTGTCAGTAAGGGTAACGAGGTAATTTGTTTTGAGCATTAGCCCTTTGTCAATCGCTCTGATGAAAGGCTAATGCTCGGAACATCAGCTTTTAAAGCTGTTACACACTGGCCAATTAACATTATCAGCTCAGTTAATAAAACCAAATTACCTTGTATCTTAAAAAGCTCTCTACAGGGTATTGCTAGGCAAATGTAAGGTTTTCAATCTTTCCCATGTTTTTTTATTTTAAACAGTCAACTCAAACATTCCCTCTTAAAATGTGAAGTCACTGTCACTTTTGCAAAGTTACTAGGCTGCAAATCTACTCACTGCATCTCTCTGATCTTCTTGCACCAAATCCATTTTGTGAATTAGGCAAAATATTTTGGCATCAGGCGAATTCTGGAGAATGGCCTCCAGACAAGTCTGGTAATAGTGCATATCTTTCTCTAGTTCACGACTTTCCACATCAAACACATAGATCAGCACTTCAACATTTCTAAAAATGTTGTCCCTCTGACTTGTGAAATAGTTCTCCATAAATGCCTCTTGTCTGGAAATTAACCCAGAACAAAAATTAATCACTATTATTGCATTTTATGAAGATTTAACAAAAGCAGATATAAAAGGCTGCCTCGAATTGATGACAGGCAAAAATTCATCTCATCTCCCTGATCCTTGATGTTCTTTCTTGTGATGGATATACTTTCTGAAAATATAAGCTGCTAGTCTAGGCTGGTTTATAAAATAAGCGACATAATTGATTGGTGAAAAACCCTCTTTTTATTCCAGTGGTAAGCCCATAGAAAATTGAGAGATCTTTAAGTTTATTTAAAAAAAAGCAATCGTTCATACTTTCTATCAATTAACTGGCATAATAACAAACTTGGGATGTTAAGAGAACACTCAAAATGTTTTTAAATCACTAACCTCTGGCTTGTGATTTACAAACTTTTTCATGTTATCCCAACATCCTGCATAGGTTACTACACCAGTAAATCAAGAGAAAGTGCATTATATTGTTTAACTAGAAAGTGTTGATTAGAGATACCAAATCAACTTCAAAGAGTCGTGACTTAAATGGATACTCCAAAATGAGTTTCTGAGTAAGACCTGGGACTGAAGAACTTATTTGTCAGTAAATGACTTCCCAACCTTTTACAATCTTTGTCCTCACCTAAAATCGTGACTTTTGTATCTGATCCATAGAAAAAAAGTAGTTCAGAAATAAAACGGAAATAATAGGTTCCAGTCCTCACTTGGAAACCTGATTTTGGAGTATCCATTTAGGTCATGACCGATAAACAATAGTTGCTTGTATCAGCCAATTGGCCGATTATTAATTACAGTAAAAACAATATTTCTTATTAGCTCATTTAGTACAATAAAAAAATACAAATACCTGTCAAAATATTTTACAATTCAAAACAAGTACATAGAAAAAGGACAGTAAGCTTATTTATCTAATTACCCTCCACAATCCCAGAGATTGAGGACCAAATTTCCAAGAAATCGTACATGAGAATGCTCCACGTCAACTGAAAATAGAAAAAGCAGTTGTTAAGTGAGAAGAAAAATTGAATTTACACTCAAGAATGGAATGTAAAGAGGTCTCTTTAAGTTTAAACGCGCGTGGGAAAAATTCTGCAGTGATGTTAATCATAAACGATAAAGATTAAAAGCTTCAAAGTATGGGTACATAAAAAAATTCATTGTTAACAATAGTTTGTTAATTAAATAATTTGGTTGTAAAGAGTAATTACAATTGGCCACATAATGAGTTTTTTTAAACCTGACGTTTCGAGCGTTAATCATTCCTCAGAGCGAAAGATAAAATACTTACTTGTCGCTCCAAGTCTTCTTGTGTCTCTTGCGATGTAGTTTGCAAATATTATCGACCTCATGCTCGTTTTTCCAGAGCCACTTTTACCCATAAGAAGAACCTTCAAGAAAAATTCGCAAGATAAAACATGTACGATGATAGGACACAAACTTTTCCCCTAAGTCGTATATAAAGGTGCAATTATCTAATAAGAAAAATGAAAAATATCTGAAAATACCTTCTTCTTCATCTTGACGTTCTTTTCCATTAGTTCTAATCAAAAAAATCTTAACGCAACTACGGACCTTTCCTTGCTACAAGCGATCTGCATAAATCCTCGCGAGGATGTCATGTGAGGATGTAAAAACAATCGCAATATAACAGCGTCAGCGGTAAATGCGTGGGCATTAAACTTTGTCATGTATGTAAAAGTGAGTTTTGCCCTAAACGCAAGGAGACTGGTACTGATCACCATTCAAAACAAAGATGGCAGCGGATATACATGCAATGGACTGGATGATGAAGTTGCAGTGAATTTTAACGTTTGTTTGGAAAATGGGAAAAAGTGAAGTCGAAAAACCACCTGGTGCACCCAAAACCAAGAAAGAAAAAATATATTCTCCAACAAAGGTACTGTGGTAGAAATACTTTCAATGCAGTTCAATGCAGTTCAAGTTTAGCCCAGAAGGCGGCCAATTACCACCTGAACAGTGGTGTTTGCTTTTTGCAAGCAGTATTTTCGTTTTGAGATATTTCAAAACGCAACAGGCGTGCATGATTGAACATTTTATGCAGCTTAAAAAAATGCAAGTTAGAAATCTAAGTCTTGAGATTCAAATAAAAAAATAGCCTTATGTGTTCAGTTAGGGCTAAACTTCAGAATACCCGGCCACTCATTTACATGTCATTAAATAAGAATAGCGTCTATTGTGTTATGCCTCATTCTTCAAAGCCTCCCGAAAGATGTAAATGATGTGGACGGGTATTCTGAAGTTGCTCCGAATATTGTATTAAAACACTAAAAAGACACTCAAAACCTTCTTTCAGGTTATAATCCGCCGTCTACCTCCATCTCTTACCGAAGAGCAATTGAAAGAAGAACTTGGAGACTTTCCTGAGAATGACTTTTTTTATTTTGTCGGTAGTAACATGAGGTAAGCTGATCTTGGTTAATAACTCAAGGTACTCCTGGGGGGAGGACATCAGCCAAGTGGCTTTATCTTGCAGAACTTACATATATCTTGGTCTCCATAAAGTTAATTCACTTGTAGTTTTCCTACTTGTCTTAATAGAATTCAGGTGTAAACAACATGAACTTTTCATTTTCCAAAAATGCTCTAATTTATATTTATCACTACCATAATTATTTTAATTTGCATCATCCTTTTCACTCTAGTACCATTAGTGATCTGCTTTGATATGGGGTCTATGAGTCTTTTGCATTTCATCTCTTGGCTTCTGTATTTTTTATGCCATAAACTGTGATAAATAAAAAAAATAAGATAAACTATCTTTTCCCCCAACCCTTGAGATATACCCGAAGGATAGAGTTTCAAGTTTTTGATAATCTCCCCATCCTTCCTTCCCCTTATCCTTTAAAGAAATCTCTATTAAGAATGTGGACTTCCTGTTTTTTGTACTAAATGCTGTACAAATGGTTATCTATGAGAGTAGACTTGATCAAAGTTTTCAATAAAATGTGGTATGAATGGGTGGTTTAGAATTGCAGGCAAGGAGATTTGAAGGACTGGTGAGCTTGGGAGTTCCAGGCTTCCCTGGGGATTTGAAGAGTTAGACTCTTGCAGTTGCATTTTCTTCAATTTTAAGGTCGATATCCAATGTATGTTTCACATGAAGTCTACTTATTTGAACAAATTTGGAAGGAATTGGGTAGGCTGTATACTATAAACATGTA